>NC_042618.1:45510137-45697637 GCF_901001135.1 Rhinatrema bivittatum | reverse complement strand
TTCTGTTCCCACTCAAGGTCAGTCACATGGGACCACATCTACTTGTAAATTAAAATCCACCACCCCCCCAAGACAATCAACTTACTCAGATCAATCAAAATCTCTGAAAAAAAGAAGAAGAATAGGAAGAAGGCAGAAGGCCAGGAGGAGCAGTCTAGACGAGTCACCCAAGAAGGAGCAGATACAAGCAACAACTCTAATGGGTCAATAGAAACGACGCAAGTTGATTTAAAGGGATGTGCTTTATGAACGCTATAAGGAGGCCACCCCTGCAGCTTTGAAATTACTGAGCAAGCAGGACTGGGTTGATTCAATAAGTCTATGTCAGTAACTAGACATCAGGTTTCAGGGACGCAAAGGACATTAGGAAGTTTTTCAGATAGCAGATTAAAAAACACATCAACTTTTTTCCTTAAACATTGTGCATTAACCAAATACAGGGAAAGAAGGGAGAAGGACACAGAAGGAGAAATTAGGGGGAGGAAGAGGAGCAAACTACTCGAATTAAGCAGGGGGGTTGGATGATTACAGTGCTTATACTTTAATTGATGGGCACCCCCGTATTATTGTTAGAGTCTGATGCTTAGGACTAGATAATATTGTTCTACATTTTTCATTTATATGCATAAATGCGCTTTTGGAGGTAATTTTGTAACATGCAGAAGTTAACCAGCAAATGCAAGCCTAAGCTACAACAATTTTCAAAGGGGATTTACATGCATAGGTTCGGACCGAAAATCTGCCCACACAAGTTACACCTGCTAAAAGGACCACACAAGTTTCATCTGAAAATTTACAGGCAAACTTATTTTTTAAAATTCAAAAGTTCGGGCGCATTGCCAAACCCCTCCCCAGCTCCGCCCCCGGCAATGTCTCCATTTAGCCCTGGTAAACTTATTTGTGAACGTGACGTGATATGTAAGTTTCCCACATGTTGGATGAACAATTTTGTAAAAGGTCATTTCTATGCATAAAACACCGTTTTAACCACAAGGAGTCCCTTTGAAAATTACCTAGGATTAGTATATTGTCTGATTATAGATGTTATCAGAAAAGAGCTTATTTGTCTCCATCACGCGTTTCCTATGCACAATTTAAACAGCTCAACTCGGCTTTTACTCTCAGTCAAGGTGGAGGCTTCTTCAACTCCAAACTTTATTAACAGGTAAAAAAAAAATTGTATATTTATTTACGTGAAAAATATTTGTAAATTGTTTTACTGATTACATCTCTCAAAGCAATTTGCAACATAATCTCAACATTAAAACAGTATACCAATAAAAAAAAACATTCAAAAGACCATAATCACCCAGAACACATCCTACTAATCACTCACAAACTCCCAGGCATCCCTACTTCTAGGTTAATTAACCCTTTACGACCAGTATAACAGAAACAAAAAAACTTTCACGCCGATAGAGTACAGTCACACTAAAAAGAGCAGGTCTGTTTCTGTGCCCACTCTCAGAACACATGCACAGCCCCCTCTCCTGGCTGCACGATACACAATGCAAATCAGGGGTCATGCTAAAAGGAGGTGCTAGGGATAATTATGTACCCTTAGAGCCTCCTTGGCCCAGGAGAGGTGGCTGTCAGCGGGTTTGAAAAACAGATGCTCAATTTTAGGAGCGTCCATTTTCCTAACCAATGCTCAGCCACCGGTTGGGAAAATGTATGCTTCTAAAATCGAGCATCCATTTTTCCTAACCTAACCCGCTGGCACATTTAAAAAAAAAAAATTTTTTTTTTACCTTTTGGTTCCTCCAACTTAATGTTGCTACAATATTAAGTCAGAGGATGTACAGAAAAGCAGTACTTTTTCGGGCTGCTCAGAAAGTAATGCTTGCCCTTGGGCAGGTGCTAATTTCTGAGTATAAAATGTGCAAATCGGCCTCACAGTTTTTTTTTCGGTATCCCAGGTGAATAACTAATAGCCTCATCAACATTCCTTTACATGTGATGAGCTCTATTAATTTGGGCGAGGGGGGGGGGGGGGGAGTTGGACATGTATTTTCGATGCTCTAAACCCCTTACCGTATAATGTCCAACAGCGGGTTAAACAGTGCGCTCAGCTGAGCGCACTTTACAGTATCGGCCTGTTTGTGCAGAATAAAGCATGAACAACAGCATTAGCAAACAGAAACAGGCAAAGCTGCTGAGGAAGCAGGACAACAGTGAACAAACAGGAATGTACCTGTAGAGACAGGAGAGAGCTCATGCATGTTTAAATTCCATTACTGGCGTCTGTTGTTGCTGCGAGGCGCTAAGGTCTGGATCTGAGCATTGGGCAGTGGGGACTTTTCCATGGCACACCGGATCAGATCTGAAGGCACTGCTTGGAAAGCAGTGTTTTAGGTAATGTAATCTCAGAAGGAGCAGCAGGGGAAGCTCCAGGAAGGAAAAAGACCCTAATGAGGATGAAAGTAATGTGATGCCTTTCTGGTTTCACTAGGCTTTAAAATGGAGAATGTTCCAGTGTGGGGAGGTAATTGGGCAGCAGTGTCAGGTAGAGTGGCAGGGTGGCCCATCCCCAAAGGGTGTGTATAGGAGGAGGCTGGTACATGTGGTAACTCCTCAAGTCACTGGGAAGAGAACAGGAGATTTTGGAACTGACATAAGACACGCATGTGGGGAGCCAGGAAGAGCAAACAAGGGGTGTGCTCAGCTCTGGGGCGTCCAGTTTGATCCATGGAAAGAAGACCAACTCAAGAAGATCTTACCACCAGAAAATCTTTATCCAGGGCAAGCCAGTTGTGAGTAATTTTGGAATTAAGGGAATATTTGTCTACTTTTTCCCTGAGTCTGAGAACTTTTTCCCTGAGTGAACTTTAGCAGCATAAAAGTGTGTCTGCATATTTATCTGAGAACGTTTATAAACTTGTAAAATTGGATTGTTATCCTTAATAATTGTTTATGTATCAACCTACGGGTAATGTTATGATTACTATGTTGTATTCTTCAAGGAACGCAATACAAACCATAAATTCTTTTCTTTACCTTCCTACGCCAAGTTCTATTTACCTTCCTACGCCAAGTTCTATTATCCCTGTTACATGTAACTGCTTTTTCTGCACTGTTGTTTAAGTTTAAGTTTAAGTTTAATTTGCACTCCTGTTCTATGTGAACCAGCATGATGGGACTACCAGTCTTGAATGCCGGTATATAAAAAAAAAAACTTAAATAAATAAAGAAAGAAAGAAAGAAAAAAAAAAAGAAAAAAAAAAAAAGAAAAGAACTGCATTCTGTTTTTAGATTGGATTACTCTGGCTGTTTTGATTTTTTTATCTTCTGAATTTTGTAATTTTCAGTAAACTTTTCTTCTTATGTGGAATGGATTTTTATGGATGGGGAATAAGTTCTCAGTGAAGCTGCAGATGTACTCTGTCCCCGCTTCACAGAATTCACATCCTCTAACTCTGCAATGAGTGGGTCAGTGCTCAGCAGGGTTGGGATGAATGACCACCTCCCCAGTGGGAAGGGGAGGGGGTTGCAGTAGTATGGCTTTGTAAAAGGGAATTGTGGGTAACGTAGTCTCACAAAGCCTAGGAGCCAGGTAAATATTAATGAGGGTGTGGCAAGTGGAAAAGGCAAAAAGCCAACCGTAGAGACAGAAGCTGGAGAGAGAGCAGGGCTTGGAAAAGTCAGGCCCCTGCTACTCTGAATGAAAGGCAGTGCATCCAGAGAAGGAGAGGGTGGTCAGGGAGGACCTTAGAAGCTTAAGGTTGTCGCTCCAGGTGAACGTAAGCTAGAGAGGGTATTTATGTGCAGACCTTGAGGGCTGTAAACAAGTCAAGTTTTTTGGATATCCCTAATGAATATACAAGAGATAGATTTGCATGCACGCTGCCTACAATGTATGAAAATCTATCTCATGCATATTCATGAGGGATATCCTGAAAAGCTGATCTGTTTTGTGGCCCTTGAGGACTCAGAGTCAATACCACTGCTGAAAAAGTTAGGGGACCAAGAGCTAAAGACTGGCTCAGGGAAAAGGGAATCAATCACAAAAAAATGTTTGTTTTTCCCACGTTGGATGTAAAAATGGAGAACCAAAACTGCTATGTGACATCATCAGAAAGCACTGGAGTATTTTGTCAGAGTACAAAGTACTCCAGTGCTTTAGAGAAAACCCCATGTTGGTTTTTTCCTGCAGTTCCAATATCCGTGAGTGTGTGGCGAAATCAGCTCTGCTCGGCAGTTCCAGTGACGGCACTGAAATGCCCATGGCAGGAGGTACTGACCCTTGTGGAAAATGCAGCATGCGCTCCTTGACTTGGGGCGTGAATCAGGAAAGCGGTTTTGATTTAAAGGACAAGTTGCTTGGGATTCTACACATGGGGTGTTAGCTGATTGCTTGTCCATGCCACTAATTTTACATGGCAAAAGGACATGGATGATCCCTATTAGCCCAATTGAACATACGAGTTGTCTTAAAACTGGCAAGAAGGAGGCCCCCCTAGCGGAGCATTTTCTTCAGAATCATCTTGAATAGCACCTGACCCACATGGCGGGGATAGACAGCTGATTTTGTCTTGATGTGAGCAAAATTGGATTTTTAAATTTCAAACAGTATCTCCTTTGGGGCTGAATTGTGAAACTGAATGGGGCGTATAGCTGTAAATAAAAGATTTTGTTTACTGATTTTGTTTACTGTTTACTGATTCTGTTTACTGTTTCCGGATGAATGAATGACAATGAGTATAGGATGAAAATTAAACATCATTAAGTTGGTTTATGTTATGATGACATTTTCACAGCTAATTGGCCATAAGCTTCTTAAATCTGATTATTTGCGTCTCTCACTTTCTATGTAATTTTCTTGAGATGGAAGTTTGTGAACCAGTAATATGGACAGCAGAAAACACTTTGAAGTTTATAGCAGTGTAGACCACCAAACGTGATCATTTCGGGTAAGCAGAAAAGGACCTGATATTTGCACAAGGGAAGTACTGTTTTTTTTATTGCATTAAAACATTAAAAACAAAACATATTTTGGACTAAAATCAAGAGAACCCATTAAATGGCATTAAGATATTTAGTACTGAGCACCTATGATTGTATATAGTTAGCTTTAGCTAAAGGGCAGTACAATAATCTTGGCCTCTTGCTAACGCGTGTGAAGGTCCTTTTCTATATACATTTTTGTATTAGATATAAATATGGTGGAGGTTTGGTAATGAGTTTGCTTTGGATGTTCTTTTGAATTTTCAGGGGAAAGGGTGCCAGACAGCTTTAAAGAGGATTGAATATTATTGCTTAGCACAGTGTTTCCCAGCCCTCCTCTCCTGGAGGCACACCTAGCCAGTTGGCTTTGCAGGTTTGCCACAAGGAATATGCATGAGCTAGATTTGCATACACTGGTTCTCCAATGTATGCAAATCGATCGCATGCATATTTAATGTTGATATCCTGAAAACCCAATTAAGAGAGCCCCCACCAGCAGAGAGCTGGCAAACATTGGCTTAACAATTTGTGCAAGCCCGAGCGTAAGGCCTAATTCCAAAGATGAAACTGGATTGTGATATTTCCAGTCTGAGCAAGGGAAATAAAAAAAAAAAACCCCAAACCCCACAGTTCATGAAAGTTTGCCTGGATGGCGGCTTTTCTGGTGCTTTCTGACAACTACGGATCTGCATTTGTCGGTAAACGAAACAGAAGATTTCAACAATTTTCCGTTTTATTTCATTTTGTTTTTTAAAATGAAAAAGCAAACAAAAATAAAATAAAAAAATAGGGCCGTTATTGCTACAACCCCCCCCCCCCCCCCAACTCCCGGGCCCTCCCCAATCCAACTCTCGGATCATGTTACACAATTCTTCTTGGTGCAGGAGCGACCTCTAGGCCTCATTTACTTAAGCATTTTCTCCATAGACCCAGAATGGGAGAAAAGCTTAGTAAATCCGGCCCTCTGGTTGTTCCTATTAAAAACGATGCCAGCAGACTGAGGCTTGTGCCATTGAAACTTTTTGCCATACCAAATTGTGCTGGCCAAGCTCAGGCCCAGGCTGGTGCCATTTTGTTTGGCAAAAATGTACAATGGGACTGGCCTTGGCCTGCAGGCGCTGTTTGCCTCTGTGGCAGCTGCGGGGCAGGAGTGACTGGGGATTGCACCTACCCCATGAAGGCATTTTCAACAAGAGGGTCTGAGGGGAAGGGGTCAGGGGAGGATCGGGAAGGGACCGGGAGTGTAGTTTTTTGGCTCTAGATCCAAAATATTTGACTTTTTCATTTTTTAAATTTCTTTTTATGTTTTAAAAAATGAAAAGAAATGAAACCAATAAAACGAAAAAAAACCCCAAAAAACCAAACAACAAAAACCCCAAATGAAATACAAAATGAAATAAAATCAGTATCTGTGTGTGCACCTGCTAACAACAGGCTAGGGCAGGACATGAGCAGTGTTTTATCCCACGCTGTTATGCTTGGCTGTCCACGGGCTTCTCCCGCGAGCTGCTGCACTCACCCCCTCAGTCCAGGCCACTGCTGTCAACTCCTGATGCTGCCGAGCTTCCTCTCTCATCCGCTTGACAAGATGCCGCACTTCGATGGGGCAGGACGCTATTGATGTGCTTCGTGGCAGGACGCTGCTGACACTCAGCCAGGCCTCCCCTAGGTTCGTGCACGCTGACATCGTGATGCTTAAAGGGCCCACGGCGGGAAATCCCCTGCAGCACCCACTGATGACCTCACAGGCTCAGGCCTATAAAAGGCCTTCCCTCTCTCTACCTCGCTTCCTCAGCAACAGGTCTCCCTATTCCAGTAGTAGTGCATATTGCTCCGATGTCCTGTCTCCTGTTCCAGCGTTTCTGTCTTCAGTTCCACTGTCCCAGTCTTCAGTTCTTCACTTCCAGTGTCGGTGTCTTCAGTTCCTCAGTTCTTCTGCGTCTCACTCGCTGCCGGCCTGTTCTTCTCCTCGCCTTCCTGCTCTGCCTATCCATCCCGCCATTCCCTTCAGAATGATATCTGGTGTTGACCTCGGCCTGACTTCTGGATACTCTTGACTACCGCCTGCCACTGACCATTGCCTGCCTGACCTATGTCTACTCTGAGCCAGCTACCTTGACAGATCTCTCCGCCATCAACAGAGGCCCCCACCTAAGACCTGAGGGCCCCGGCACCCAAAGGCTCAACCTGAGCGGAATGTGGGCTGGTAAAGGTGAAGCTACAGCTGGGCCTGTGCTTTGTCTGGGTCCGCCTGCTGAAGTGGGGGCCTGCAGGGCTTCTCCCTGCAGGTTGCGTCAACCCTGCCTCAGCCTAAGGGTCCTCGAACACAACACATGCCTCTACTTCTAAACCTGCTGTTTCTGCTATCTGTAACCTCAGACTGCCTCAAGATTCAGACTCTGCCTTGTATTGACCTTCAATATTACTAAGTTGTAGTACTAAAGAGTGCTGGGCCCAGTGATTGGTTGCTTTTGTCCTCACCTAAATGTTGAGGTATGAAGCAACATACACTATAGAGCTACATGACGTACACAGCACTGAACAAAAAACACATAAAAAGGCAGTCCCTACTCAATAGAACTTATAATCTAACAATACAAACATAGAGGGCAAGAGATTTGAGGCATTTCATACAGTAAAACAATGGTTAAAAAAAAATGTTTATTAATGAGGCTAAAAGCAGACAATCAGGCCTAAGATTTAAAATCAGCCTTAACAAGGTGGGTCTTTAAATGGGATTCAAACAAGGAGAGAGAGTGAGAATGCCGCCCCAGCTCAGGAAGTCTATTCCAAGCACATGGTGCAGTCAGGTGGAAAGCACGGAACTGGGATAGAGGAGAAGGGCATAGATAGGAGTGACTTGTCTGATGAGGGGAGAGCACGAGGAGGGGTGTAGCGAGAGATAAGAGGGAGTGAGGAGCTGCAGAGTGAAGGCACTTGTAGGTGAGAAGGAGGAAGGCGGGAGCGGATAGGGAGCCAGTGCTGTTTCAGAAGAGGGGTTTTATGGGTGTAGCAACTTTGGTGAAAGATACATCACGCAGTTGAATTTAGGGTGGATTGTAGGGGCGAGAGGTGGCTCACTGGAAGACCCGTGAGGAGCAGGCTGCAATAGTCTAAGTGGGAGGAGATGAGAGAGTGGATAAGGATTCTAGTAGTGTGTTTAGAAAGGAAGGGATGGATTTTGGTGATGTTATAGAGAAGGAAATGGCACGTTTTAGCAGAGTTTTGGATATGTGTAGAGAAGGAGAGAGAGGAGTCAAAGATGACTCCTAGGTTACGGGCTGAGGAGACTGGGTGGATGACCGTATTATACGGAGAAACAGAGAAAAGAGGAAGAGGGGAGGTGAGCTTGGGGGGAAAGATAGGGTGAGGTGCGTTTATTGAACAGAAGAAATAATATCAACTGTGAAATAAAGAGGTAAATTGAATCTGCCAGGGAATTAGGTAGTACAGTTTCAGATCACAAATACTTTCCCGAAAAAGACTGAAATCTTAAAAATGTGATTTATTTAGGTATATTTTACTTAGAAATTAAAATGAAATTTAGTAGAAATAGAAAATATTGAAATAGCATCAACATTTGTCACAATATTATTGTAACAATGCAAAAGATCTAAGAAATGTACAAACTGTACTGTACTGAACAGTAGCACTGTTTGCACTGTTTCTTGATTCATATTTCTGATGATAGAAAAAAAAATAAACAACTTACTGTACATGGCAGACCTTTCTCTTCAGACTGGTAACAGAACTCAGGCATGCCTGGACTGGATTGGATTCCTGAATACCTATGAGGGATCCTGGAGAATTACCAATGTCCCTTGTCAAATGTGATTGGTTGTTGCCAATGACTATAAATCCAAGGCAAGAATAAATGCCTACACATTCGTAATGCAGAACAAATAGTCCAACAAGCAGCTGGGAAAAAAACCCTACATTTAATCTGGACGGCGCTAGTTCATCAATGTCTCCTCAAGATGGGAAAACCTCAGTGGAAAATTACACCCCTGATCGTCTAGTAACTGGTTGAGGTTTGCCACTCATTTTTCCTTCTAATAGAAGAAAAAGTATACAAACATCTCAGGATGGAGATAAATCTGCTTTCTTTTTCCTCTACACTGTGAATCTGTATTTTGTCTATAATGGAGTTTCATTTTTTTGCATTGGACTAGTAGAATGAACATGCAACTATGAAAGCATTTAAATATATAGAGGCCTCTGCATAAACTTGAATGTGCATGCTAAAAATAGCATGTTATGCAATAAAACCCTAACATGCATGTTAACATGGTCTGGAAAGCTATTAGCATGAGCAAGCTAAAATTCGAATGCCCAGTCATTTACATAAAGGAACATTTTATGCAACAGAGGGTTTAGAATGTTTAAAGCAAGTAATAAGTAAACAATGTTTTGTGCTATTTGCCAAGTGTTCACTAGTGGCACAATATTTCATGCCTGCCTCTGACCAGGTGATAACTTGCCAACATGTATTGTATGCTATTAAGAGGGCTCAGCTTACTGCAAACAGGAGGCCTGAAAAAAATGAAGGGCATGTACAGAAGATGGCACTGTAAATGTTACCCTTAATGATGACTACATCTGACCGCTCTTCTCTTTGCCAAACCAAAACACAGGCATTTTAAAGCACACATACACATATACACCCCAAATATTTCTTCTCATACAAAACAAAACTTCACAATGTACAAGGCAAAGAGGTTGCACCGTCTCCAAAGTATCAGCCTGATTTTTCCTGACCATTGCTGTCCTTTTCTGTAGCTTATTTATTTGATTTATATTCCACCTTTCTGCACTTTCAAAGTGGACTGCATTCCAGGTATTATAAGTATTTCTCTATCCTCAGAGGTCTGAGTTATTTACTGTACTGTGGTATTTTATGACGGGAAAGAAAAAGGTACCATGGGCTGCAGGAAAACACTGCGGAGGCATTCCCACAGTATCCCCCCCCCCCCCCCGCTGTGAAAAGAATCAGGGAGGAAAAGTACCATGGGGAAAGGAAAAGAAATCCATGCAATGGCGGCCTCACTTCTCCCGAGGCCACCATCTTTATAAAGGGGCAGCAGTGACCCTATAGCACTCCCCTCTCAATGTGGCAAAGCCTCCCCTGCCCACCCCATCACCACCTATAGAGGTGGCCCAAAAGTAAAATAACTGTAAAATATAGGGCCCAATATTCAAAATTAAATGTTTATTTAAGTTAAGCAGATAAGACTTATCTGGTTAATTTAAGTGGGATATTCAGCAGCACGGCGTCGGCTATGCTGCTGGATATCCGTGTATGAGCCTCTACGTAGCCGGATAAGTTATATCCTGCTCTGTAACAGATCTAACCTATCTGGATAACTTAACCAGATGAGTCTGAATATCAGCACTTATCTGGTTAAGTTAATTTGATAATGATAGGTGGTGCTTCCTCAATCCGCCCATTCTCCGCCTATTGACTATCCTGCTATCTACTTGGCTGGAAAAGTGTCTTGTTCGGCTAAGTGATGCTTGCTGAACATAGCCAGATATTCGGCAGCCACCATTAGCTGGATAAGTCCGACTTATCTGACTAAGTAGTGTTTCAATATTGGCCTCATAAACTTCTAAGCTCCGCAGTGACATCCCAGTCCCCCTACCCCAACTTCCCTGAGCTCAATAAAGCTCCTCCTCCCAGGCATAAGGCTGCCAACCTCTTCCGGACTCCCTACCCACCTTAGCCACCTCTCCAACAATACCTCATAGTATACTCTAGTAGGGCCCGGAGCGTGACTTTAGACCTTTATTTTCTGGACCATCTCTAGTGGCAGAGAGGGAGCGGGCAGGGTTCTCAGCCCACTGGGGAGAGCTTTGACACATTAGGAGGGGTGCTTTAGGGCCGCTGCTGGCTCTTTGAAGAAGCATCCCAGAGACATCGGGATGTGTATTAGCATCTCCCTGCCTCCAGGAAAAGTTAACCACGGCTTCCACAGTCTCTACGAATGACTGAGGATATTAAACTTTTTCGAAAGCAGTTGAAGGCCCATCTTTTTATTGAAGCATTTGGACCTAATTAAGCCATGGATGTTCACGTTATCTATTGTGTACTGTTTTGTTTTAGCTTGTGTATTTTAAATTGATGTTGATGTTATTATGCTCGCCACTTAGAACAATAGATTTATAATTTGCAGTTTTTAAAATGTATAAATAAATAAAATAAATAAAAGAGCTGTATGTGATGGGGGTGAAAGGCTGATGTGCAGGAGCCAAGAGAGGGATCTCAGGGTGATAGTGTCTGGCGATCTGAAGACGGTGAAGTAATCTGACAAGGTGATAGCTAAAGCCAGAAGAATGCTGGGCTGCATAGAGAGAGAGGAATAACCAGTAAGAGAAAGGAGATGATAATGACCTTGTACAGCTCCTTGGTGAAACTTCACCTCGAGTACTATGTTCAGTTCTGGTGCCCTTATTTCAAAAAGGATAAGGTCAGGATGGAAGCGGTCCAGAGAAAGGCGACCAAAATGGTGTGGGGTCAGTATTGGAAGACATGAGTAGAGGCGGAAGGATCTGAATATGTATACCCTGGCAGAGAGGAGGTGCAGGGGAGATATGATTCTTACCTTCAGATACCTGAAAGTTTTTAATGAAGAACAAATGTCAAATCTTTTCTGTTGGAAAGAAATCAGTAGAACTGATGAAACTTCAGGGAGGAAGACTCAGAACCAACATCAGGAAATATTTCTTCACAGAGAGGGTGGTGGATGCCTGGAATGCCCTTCCGGAGGAGGTGGTGGAGATGAAAACAGTGAAAGAATTCAAAGGGGCATGGGATAAGCACTCTGGATCCCTAAATGCCAGAGGATGGACATGAAGAAAAAGGTGCATGGGGGTAACATACTGGTGTGGCAGTTAACCCTTAACCAATAAGCCTTTCTACTTTTGATGCAACTCCAAAATTGCTCTCTGCTTCAACAGCAGGGGGAAAAGGGGACTTTGATTCAGACAGCAACCAACAAGGGTCCTGACATTTACAGTTTGGGAAACTGATAAGCATGGGGATAACCTGCACAGAGCAGCAGTTATTACCCTTAGCAGAAGGCATGAGATTACTACCCTTAACCAATAAGCCTTCGTGCTTTTGATGCAACTGCAACTTCACTTTCTGTTTCGATGGAGGGGGTGGCAAAAGAGAGGAATTTGGATTCGGAAACAACCAACAAGAGCCATGTCTTTTTTTACAGTCTGGGGTACTGATGTGCAGTCATTTAGGGAAAGAAAACACAGGACTTCTTCTATGGCGAAATCCATAAGCAAAGTATGTCAAGCAGCACTGACTGATACATGGGGGTAACCTGCCCAGTGCGGCAGACACCTCCATGGGAAGCTTGCTGGGCAGACTGGATGGACCATTTGGTTCTTTGCTTCCATCATTTCTGTGTTTCTATGTAAATACATAATTTCTGTGTGGTAGCTAACTTTTCAGAAAATAATGTGACTTACATAGAAACATAGAAACATAGAAATGACGGCAGAAGAAGACCAAATGGCCCATCCAGTCTGCCCAGCAAGCTTCACACACTTTTTTCTCTCATACTTATCTGTTTCTCTTAGCTCTTGGTTCTATTTCCTTTCCACCCCCACCATTAATGTAGAAAGCAGTGATGGAGCTGCATCCAAGTGAATATCTAGCTGATAAGTTAGGGGTAGTAGGGGTAGTAACCGCCGCAATAAGCAAGCTACACCCATGCTTATTTGTCTTACTCAGACTATGTTATACAGCCCTTATTGGTTGTTTATCTTCTCCCCTGCCGTTGAAGCAGGGAGCTATGCTGGATATGCTTGAGGTATTAGTTTATTCTTCTCCCATGCTGTTGAAGCAGAGAGCCATGTTGGATATGCATCGAAAGTGAAGTATCAGGCACATTTGGTTTGGGGTAGTAACCGCCGTAACAAGCCAGCTACTCCCCGCTTTGTGAGTGTGAACCCTTTTTTCTTCTCCCCTGCCGTTGAAGCAGGGAGCTATGCTGGATATGCGTGAAGTATCAGTTTTTTCTTCTCCCCTGCCGTTGAAGCAGAGAACTATGCTGTATATGCATAGAAATAGAAGTAACAGGCTTATTTGGTTTGGGGTAGTAACCGCCGTAACAAGCCAGCTACTCCCCCCTTTGTGAGTGCAGATCCTTTATTCCACATTTCCTCTTGCTGTTGAAGCTAGAACGATGTTGGAGTCACAGTAAGCATGTGTACGTTTATTGAATAAGGGTATTGTCTCCAGGCAGTAGCCATCATTCTGGTGAGTCACCCACTCTTCATTGGCGGCCTCTTGACTTTATGGATCCACAGTGTTTATCCCACGCCCCTTTGAAGTCCTTCATAGTTCTGGTCTTCACCACATCCTCCGGAAGGGCATTCCAGGCATCTACCACCCTCTCCGTGAAGAAATACTTCCTAACATTGGTTCTGAATCTTCCTCCCTGGAGCTTCAAATCGTGACCCCTGGTTCTGCTGATTTTTTCCTACGGAAAAGGTTTGTCGTTGTCTTTGGATCATTAAAACCTTTCAAGTATCTGAAAGTCTGTATCATATCGCCTCTGCTCCTCCTTTCCTCCAGGGTGTACATATTTAGATTCTTCAATCTCTCCTCGTACGTCATCCGATGAAGATCCTCCACCTTCCTGGTCGCCCTTCTCTGTACCGCTTCCATCTTGTCTTTGTCTTTTTGTAGATACGGTCTCCAGAACTGAACACAGTACTCCAGGTGAGGCCTCACCAAGGACCTGTACAAGGGAATAATCACTTCCCTTTTCTTACTCGATATTCCTCTCTCTATGCAGCCCAGCATTCTTCTGGCTTTTGCTATAGCCTTGTCGCATTGTTTCGCAGACTTCATATCATTAGAAACTATCACCCCAAGGTCCCTCTCCTGCTCCGTGCACATCAGCCTTTCCCCCCCCATCGAATACAGTTCATTCGGGTTTCCACTCCCCATATGCATGACTTTGCACTTCTTGGCATTGAATCTCAGCTGCCATATCTTCGACCACTCTTCCAGTTTCCTTAGATCCCGTCTCATTCTCTCCACTCCTTCCGGCGTGTCCACTCTGTTGCAGATCTTAGTGTCATCCGCGAAAAGACAAACCTTGCCTTCTATCCTGTCCGCAATGTCGCTCACAAAGATATTGAACAGGACCGGTCCCAACACCGATCCTTGCGGTACACCACTTAAAACCGCTCTCTCTTCAGAGAAGGTTCCATTTACCATCACACATTGTCTTCTGTCCGTCAACCAATTTGCAATCCAGGTCACCACCTCGGCACTCACTCCCAAGCTTCTCGTTTTATTCACCAGTCTCCTGTGCGGAACCGTGTCAAAAGCTTTGCTGAAATCCAAGTATATGATATCGAGCGCTCTTCCTCGATCCAATTCCTTGGTTACCCAGTCAAAAAAGTCAATCAGATTTGTCTGACAGGATCTTCCCCTGGTGAATCCATGTTGCCTCTGGTCCATCAATTCTCCAGACTGTAGATAGTTCACTATTCTCTCTTTCAGCAGTGACTCCATTACTTTTCCCACCACCGAAGTGAGGCTGACCGGTCTGTAGTTGCCAGCCTCCTCCTTGTTCCCACTCTTGTGAAGCGGGACCACCACCGCTCTTCTTCAATCACTCGGCACCACTCCCGTTTCTAGGGATCTATTGAACAGGTCACACAGCGGAGCCGCCAGAACATCTCTGAGCTCCCTCAATATCCTTGGATGAATCCCATCAGGCCCCATGGCTTTGTCCACTTTCAGGTTCTTTAGCTCTTCCCACACATTTTCTACTGTAAAAGGATTTTCATCTATTCCACTTCCCACCAGTTTTTTGTTGTGTAGAGATGGTCCTTCTCCAGGGTCTTCTTTAGTGAACACAGAGCTGAAGTATTCGTTTAATATTTCTGCCATTTCTTCGTCTCCCTCCACACATTGATCATTACCACCTTTCAATTTCACTATACCACTTTGGATCTTTCTCTTTTCGCTGATGTATCTGAAAAATGTTTTGTCTCCATTTTTTATCTCCTTGGCAATCCTCTCTTCCGCTTGACTTTTTGCCAACTTGATTAATTTCTTTGTCTCCCTCAGTTGAATCAGATATTCTTCTTTGTGTTCCTCCCTTTGGGATCTTTTATATATCTTGAATGCTGTTCTTTTAGCTTTAATTTTGTCAGCCACCTCCTTTGAGAACCAGATAGGTTTCAATTTTCTTTTGCTTTTCTTTACATTTCTAACGTATAGAGCAGTTGCCTTGGTGATTGCTCCTTTTAGATTGGTCCACTGCTGATCCACATCTCTCTCGTTCTCCCATCCTTTAAGTTCTTCCTCCAGGTACTTCCCCATTTCCTCAAAGTCTGTGTTTTTGAACTGTAAAACTCGGGTCTTTGTGGTTTTTTTCCCTATTCTTTTAGTGATATTAAACCATACCGTTTGATGATCACTGCTGCTGAGGTGGGCACCCACCTGGACATCTGAGACATTATCTGCATTAGTGAGCACTAAGTCGAGTATAGCTCCTTCTCTGGTGGGTTCCAACACCATTTGTTTGAACAAAGATACTTGCATGCCATCCACTATCGCTCTACTATTTTTAGTTTCTGCAGATGGGATTTTCCAGTCTACATCTGGCATATTAAAGTCACCCACGATCACCACTTCTCCCTTCTTACCTATCTTATGGATATCTTCAACCAGGTCTCTGTCCAGCTCTTCCTTTTGGTTTGGAGGCCTGTAAACCTCTCCAATATAAATGGATGCTCCGTCATCTTTTTTTAGGTCGAGCCATAGAGCTTCTTCCTTACCCCAACTTCCTTGTAGCTCAGATGCTTGGATGTTGTTTCTGACATAAAGAGCCACACCTCCCCCTTTTCTATCCTCTCTGTCCTTCCTTAACAAGTTATAGCCTGGTATTGTTGTATCCCAATCATGAGATTCTGTGAACCATGTCTCTGTGATAGCAACAATGTCCAATTGTGCCTCAGCCATTAGGGCCTGCAGATCTGGGATTTTATTTCCCAAACTATGAGCATTTGTGGTCATAGCCTTCCAGGTACTCTCTTTAAGGTTATTGCTTTTCCTGGACTCCTTATAAGATATTAGTTGAGATTTGCTATTCACTTCACTCTCTCTTTTTTTAGTTGTGCCACTGTTGACAGAGTTATTCATCTGAATTAGATTTTTCTTTTGGTTATGGATCATGAAATACTGCATGCATTGTGTCAAACAGTTAAGCCTGGTACAAGCTGGGTTAAGCAGGGCACTTCTGGATGGCTCCTTGCTTTTGGCCAATTGTTTTAAAAAACAGTCTTTATGCCCCAATTTTTGTTTGACCAACTTATTTATGCCAGCTAATTTCAAAACAGAGAGACTTAAACAGTTTACAAGCTGGAGAGCGATTTGGTATGGGGGGTGGGGTTTTTGTTTTTGGTTTTTTTTCTTTTTTCAACTTATGCAGCAGACAACAAAATTAACTTACTAGAGTAATATCTTACTATCAAGAACTGAAACACACACTATAATTAAAATTAAAACACACAGGAATTAAGAACAGAAGCTTTCTACACAAATTCTAAGCAACAGCAGATATACTTAGCTCAATGCAATAATCACTGCCTCCAAGAGAACACACTCTAACGTGTGCCCAGGACCACAATGGCTCTCCTTGCATTATTTGAGGCAAGCCATGATATTTTATTTACATAAACTAACGTATATATGAGCTGCTTTGCATGTATTTGCAATGTTTATGCATGCAAAGCAGCTCATTAAATACATGCATCTTTTTGGCAAAAATATTGCATGATATAGAAAATATCACATGACATCGCCATGACAATCATATCACATGATAAACAACGTTTTTCACACGTTGAACCCTTATTGCGGCTTTGTAAATATACCCCTAAATATGTACCTGAGAAAATGGTGGGGAAGTTAGAATAGAGAATAAGCACTGCAGGCATTCATGGGCTTGATCATGAACAGCAGTTTCTGTGGGGGTAGAGTGTACCAGCCCTCCTTCCTGGCTATTCAAGAACCCAGGAGGCCTTCTTCCAGGGGAGTTCCCCTCATTGACAAAGGGCAAGCCAGTGGAATTTTCACAGCCCACAAACAGGGCGGATAAGACATGGAAGAGAGAGAGAAAATGACAGAGCGAGGAGGCGGAGTCAGGCGAAGCACAGCCATGCAACCTTGAGCACTCCAAAAATACATCCTCCTTCATTTACAGAAGGCAGCTGTCTTTCCAAGGAATAGTTTACTGGAGGACAATGGTCTTTGTTTTCATGGACACTGTTAGTGTGGCCAAAGACCACTGTAGGCATTCAGATGCTTGAGGGGGAACAGCAGTATAGCCTCAAAAGTTCCATTGTTTTGGTTTGAGTGCAAAACGTTGAGCTTCTTTAAGGCGCTAGCAGACTGTGGTGGAACCATCGTAGTGCCTACCCTCCAGGGAGGTTGTAGAGGAGGAATTGACAGATGCTGGTGAGTCAGTGCAGCCAGATTCGTCCCTGGGTGAACCCCTTCCATGCTTCTTTCTGTTCCCAGCCATCTCCTTTCACACCTCTCTCTGAAGATCTTTACTGACACACAAGGCAGATTGTTCTAATATCATGTAATCGTGTCACTTTCCTACACTTCTGGAGCTCTGCTTTTCTTTCATCTCCTCTTTTGGAGTGCAGTAGTTCGTCCCTCTGCACTGATAAATAACACCAATGTGCCAGGCTTATTTGTCTACTCTTTGGAAGCAAGCCAAGGAGGAGCTAGGAGGAAAATAGGCCCTGGCTTCAATGAGGGCCTCAGCAACAGGTCCAGCTCCTGGTGAGTGCTTGTTGTCTTCGTCCTGATCCCACATTCCTGTGGTTCTCCTGCCTCCTGCTCCAGATCCTGCTTCTGCTCCAGCCCCAGTCGTAATTCCAGTTCCTGCTTCTGTCCAGCTCTTCCTCGTCCCTGCTTCCTTGGATTGATCTTCTGGCTCCAATCCTGCTTATCTCCTGGTTTCTGCTTGTCCACCGCCTGCCCTGATCTTCAGCCTGGTTCTTCATCTCTGCTTGTATGCTGCCTGCCCTGACCTTGGCCTGGCCTCCACCTTGTTTAGCCTGCTACCTGCCTTGACCCTTGGAACATCTGACCTGTCTCCTGCCTGCCGTCTGAGAGACCCGCGCCTAAGTCTTGCTGGCCCCGTCACCCAAAGGCTCAACCAGCGGGGAATGTGGGCTGGTATAGGTGAAGGTCCTGTTGGGTTCTCTCTCCCGGAACTGCCTCCCGACGTCGAAGACCACCAGGGACCTCCCCTTGGTGGTGGCAACAACCTCGTCTCGGCTCAAGGGTCCACCTTCCTTACATTTAGCATGGTAATGTTATTTAATTTAATTTAATTTAATACATGGCTTATATTTCACAATGCAGGGGGAAAAGCTTCCCTCTCAGTAAGTAACATGCTTATGCTATATAGCCAATGCATTTTTTAGTTTCTGTGTATGATAATAGCGTGACCACACTATCACTGCATTACACGGGAAATAGCATTTTTACATGCACATTTTATTTTTTACAAGGACATGCTAAATTTCTTTTAGCATGAGATTAATTGCATTAGGCACCACTTATTAATCCTGATTGAAATTAGGTACTGCGCTGATCTTATAGTATTAAGATAAAACATGTTCTTTTTGGCTAGCATTTTTATTTAGATTTTTTTATATTCTGTTTTTCAGAATACAGGTACTATAGATATTTCCCTATCCCCATGGGCTTACAATCTAATTTTGTACCTGAGGCAGCAGAGACTTGAGTTAAGTGCCTTGCCCAAGGTTACAAGGACCGACAGTGGGATTTGAACGCTGGTTTCCCCGGGGTTATAGCCCACTGTTCTAACCATTAGGCTACTCCTCCACTCCTATCTGTAAAAGAAGCAGCACGTTTAGAATTTTCTGCCAGCACAATTAAGAACTATTTGTAGATCTCTTTATCCTAAACCGCTCTGTGTGGGTCATTAGCAGAGAAATCATTGATTTGACACCTGACCATGCACTCTCTGGTGTTTCTCATTGGCTCTGAGTTCCCCCTTTTCATGCATCGCCTATAACATTTACCATTTGTTAACGAATATGCAACGCTTACAAAAGATAAATGACAGCTTGGGGGTCCACAGACAGAATGCATATTAATCACTGGTAGAGGACAGAGAAAATAAATCTGCCTTGCAAAGGTAGTAATTGTTCCTGTCTGAAAATGTTGAAGAAATGCACATATCTATAGCAGAAAACCATCTCATTAGTAAATCTGCTGCTAGAGATATATCCTGGTGGGAGCGCAGAGGCACAGAAAAAGAATATTAAAATGTTTATGAGCTTTATCATGGGGAGGATTTGTGGAAAATCCACCTATAAAATTGTGGATATTTTGCTTTGATTCCTGTGGACTTCATTCTTTTTTATATTTTTGAGACCCACCAGAGTCCCCCATGTACACTATGTCCATGTAAATTGGTACAAGTCTGATTGCATTTATTTGCAGACTTTGATTCTGAAGACTCTCAACTTGAGGATAAACCATAAATCTTGCTTATCAGGCCCTAATGGCATTAATGTTGTTGTATCTATAAAAATTTGTGACTGCCATAAAACTATGAAAAAATGATCTTTAGTAGAACGCAAGTACTATAAAGTATCCTGCAACACCTGTTCTGCAGAAGAGGACACTCTCTGTATCTTTACATAATAACATAGTAGATGATGATAAATAGAGACCAACTGGCCCATCCAGCCTGCCCAGTTATGTACCTCAGCTGCTTGGCTGCTTGTAGGATATCAAAGTCAGCTTTGCTATTTTCCTCTTTGGGTTTCTATCATCCTGAGCAGATGAGCATATAAATTCCTTTATTTAATCCAATACCCAGTATCTCCCCCCCCAGTCTTTTATTTAAAAGTTTTGTGATAATCACAACAGTTATCAAATGAGTGAAGCAGA
Source organism: Rhinatrema bivittatum (assembly GCF_901001135.1). Classification (NCBI taxonomy): domain Eukaryota; kingdom Metazoa; phylum Chordata; class Amphibia; order Gymnophiona; family Rhinatrematidae; genus Rhinatrema; species Rhinatrema bivittatum. The sequence goes on along the minus strand of NC_042618.1, from coordinate 45,677,707 downwards.
TGCCTGAACATCTGGGTGCCTACATGCTGGCTGCCAGAATCGACCCTGCTGGTTGGTTTCTGGGTAGTTGGAGGCTATTAGTATCAACCCGGTTACTCCATCCTAGCCTGCAGGGATGCTAGAACTGTGGCAACACAGCCTCCAAATACAGTAAGCATGGCCAGTCATATGAAGAGCATGCAGCAGGTCTGTGTAAGGTAGTAAAAAGGTACTGGAAACTGCTAGTTCCTTACACAAAGATAGCTAAGTGTATTCCCAAGACTCTTAACGTCAGAGCCAGGGGTATTTTACTTAAAAAATAAATATTGGCCTTTAACAGATAGTGAAAACATACACTTTAGCTGACTTTCATTTTGAACTACTGATGAGTATTTCACAAGAAAAATGTAGCAACAGACCTTAGGTTTACATCTCGTCTTTGTGTCCATTCAGGAACAAAGTTTAAGAGTTGGCACACATCAATTTCAGGAGGGAGATTTATCAAGCTGCGATATTTCCCCTCCCAGAGTCCTGTGGGTGCGCAGCTCAGCAGGATGCACACATGTGTCCGCACGTGTGTACACACCCCACTGGTCACTCACAGACACCCCACCCCCCCCCGAATGACTCAAGCATATTATAGATAGATTTTTTTTTTTTTACATGCCATTATCAAATATAGTAGTTCATTTCTGTTTAAAAATCATTTTAATATTACATCTACAGTTAAAACAGAATGATGGTACATACAGCCCTGCAATTTTAAATATTGTTCTCCCCCCACCCATGAAAAAACAGATGTAGCTGGGGTAAGGGGTTAAAGCTAACACCAGTGCCTGCTGCAAGAAGAAAATAATGAGCATGACAAATCCAGCAGTATAATTCATACAGCTATGCAAATAGGGCCAGTGAAATTTGCATAAATATTGTTTGTATGCAGCAATTAGCACTTGGTTAATATGCAGCTAAGTGGCAACATGCACATTTCCCAGAAACAATTTCCTTTTCCCGTACGTGCAAACTTGGTAGATGGCAAACGATGATAATAAAAAGTCTTCCTGCTGCAATGTTTTATTTCCTAGCAGGGCATACAAATACAGAACAGAAATGTAAAAGAAAATCGTGTGTAGCTTCCCGTGTGCTGGATTGTGTTGTCTTTGAAATAGCAGATGCATGCTTTGGTCCATATCTGTCCAATTTTAAATGCCTTTTTTGAACTGAGTATTCTGCCAGGGAAGCATAATTCAGATAAAATGTACTTTATCTCCATCACAGGACTCTGCAGCTCAGTTTGATGTTAACCATTTGCCAGACAGACAGTACATGGATTATAAAAGAAGCAAACAATAACAGCATAACTAGAAAATAAATTGTGTGATTATCTTTTTTTTCTTACGCTGTCTGACCTTTTAGAAGCAGAAAGGTTAAAAATAAGTACATGTACACAGCACTTCTTCAAAGGAAGAAGTGCTGCTCTTATATCCAAGTCTGCCAGAAGCCGAGTATGTGTGCTGGCGTAGTAAACTCCAAAATGATCTATTTGTTCTTATTTTGATTAATAAGAAAATGCACTAGCAAATTTATATGATATAAGGCAGTGACAGTAAATTCTTAGATGTAACAGGCTAGACATAAATTAATGCACATTTAGCAGAGCAATTTGCAGATGTTGGAGTACAGATGTGTAAAGTCCCAGCTCCCATTTGCAGATGTTGGAGTACAGCTGTGTAAAGTCCCAGTTCCCATTTGCATTAGAAGCGAACCCTAGTTTGAGTAAAATAGATAATAAAAATTAAATACAAGTAAATGCTGATCTAATGCTGATTCATAGACTTGGAGTGGCCTCTGGGCTGGTGCAAGGATATTAGATGCCGTGAGTGAACCATCAGCCATATGGGCTCCCCCATCCCACCCCCTGGCTTCCCAAACTGGATGATAAGTGCTGGCGCTGACAGCAACCGCTGACATGGCTGCTGTTAAACGTTAAGTTCTGTGTTCACCAGATAACATGGAACACTTCCCCTAGCAAGTGTGTACCAGAAACACCAACATTGAAAACATCATTCCAACCCTAGCACATGTCACACTATTCCACATAACTACAAAGACAACACCCAGATTCTGTTGAACATTAACATACATTCACCATCCTCACCACCACATTGTCTCTCATCAAGCATATTCATTCTTCCCGTCAAACTGTCAGTCATCACCTGACACATCCCACTTCCCCCCTTCCAGTCTGTCACCAGGTCAGGCGAAGATGCTGACACACTGAGATAACAATTCCAACACAGTCATCCAGAAACAACAAATCTCATCACCATATCGACTCCAATTGACAACAAACTCAAACACTTCTCCTACACGCTCACCATCCTCTTCACAGATAACCAATCCCAAGAAAGCACGCAGTTCCACCTTAACAATCCTGTTCCACCTGTCATTTTTGATGGGCTTTTCCATTAGTACTCAACAATAACAAAATAAAATAAAACATCATTCAAGCAAACTACATAAATATAATCCAGCAAACAGGCAAAGCACTTAGGGGCGGATTTTCAGAGCCCTGCTCGCGTAAATCCGCCCAAAACCGGGCGGATTTACGCGAGCAGGGCTCTGCGCGCCGAGAAGCCTATTTTACATAGGCCTCCCGGCGCGCGCAGAGCCCTGGGGCTCGCGTAAGTCCCGGGGTTCTCCGAGGGGGGCGTGTCGGGGGCGTGTCGGGGGCGGGCCCGGTCGTCGCGGCGTTTCGGGGGCGTGTCGGCAGCATTTTGGGGGCGGGTACAGGGGCGTGGCTACGGCCCGGGGCGGGGCGGTCCGGGGGCGTGGCCGCGCCCTCCGTACCCGCCCCCAGGTCGTGGCCCGGGATGCAGGAGGCCCGCTGGCGCGCGGGGATTTACGCCTCCCTCCGGGAGGCGTAAATCCCCCGACAAAGGTAAGGGGGGGGTTTAGACAGGGCCGGGCGGGTGGGTTAGGTAGGGGAAGGGAGGGGAAGGTGAGGGGAGGGCAAAGGAAAGTTCCCTCCAAGGCCGCTCCGATTTCGGAGCGGCCTTGGAGGGAACGGGGGTAGGCTGCGTGGCTCGGCGCGGCTCGGCTATACAAAATCCATAGCCTTGCGCGCGCCGATCCAGGTTTTTAGCAGATACGCGCGGCTCCGCGCGTATCTACTAAATTCCAGCGTACTTTTGTTTGCGCCTGGAGCGCAAACAAAAGTAGGCTATTCGCGCGCCTTTTAAAATCCGCCCCTTAAAGCGTAGCTCAGAAAAGCTTTACAGAAAAGCCAAACAGCAGCTTTGGCACATTATTTTCTCCTTTGGCAGTAGCAGCTCCATCATCACATCCATTGCTCTCTCTCCCCTCACCTTCTGTTCAGCACCCCATCTTTCTATTTCCCTTCCCTGCCCAGTATTCTCCTCCATCTCCCTTTCCCACCACAGAAACATTATCCTCTGTCTCTCTCTGCCTCCCTAGCATCCAGATCCCCCCTCATTACCTCCCTATCACAGCAGCATCATAGATTTTTTTTTGGCTTTTGCTGTTGCCTTATCCACTTATTTGGCCACCTTAAGATCATCAGATATGATCACCCTCAGATTCCACTCTTGTTTCATGTTTTCTTCTTTATTATGGAGCAAACTCTATTCGCTGTTGTAGCTGGAGGTGCTAGAGTAGGTCTTATGGAAAAGTTATATAAGGCAGAAAAAAAGATCCAGTGAGTATGAAGACGCCACCTAACATGTATAATTACAGTATGTACACTCTTCCTTTTTGTAGGAGACCAGCCAGGTGATAACCCTGATGCCCTTCATCCCAAAGGGCAAGGTGGTGCTCTTGGATACTGCCGCCTAGCCTGGAAGAGGACACCGAGGAAGAGGAATGAACAGCAGAGGAGCAATAAGTGACACTGCGTGGATACCTGAAGAAGGAGGAGAACCAGAGTACTTTCACTCAGTCACACATGCCAATGCTCTGGTGGCATGTAGCTGGGCTGGAGGATGGCAGTTCAGCTGAGAAGCATCTTGGCTTTCAGAAGGAAGAGGAGATACAGGCCACTCCAGCAGAGATGAGTGTAATAGACTTGAAATCTCGAGTGATGGAGGAGAATGGTGTCCTCAGGCATGATCTGCACGGCCTGTGGGATGTGGTAAAAAAAGAGATGCAGGGTATGTGGCAGGAGATGGTGAATGTATGGCAGGAGCTAAGGGGTGTTTGTGAATAAATGAAGGCAAGACAGATAGAGATGCTTCAAAGGAGCCCTGCTGCCTGCCTCTATGGTTGCAGCCCTCATTAGCTGTGGCAGTACCACTTCCCTGGATGGAGCTTCCCCGGGCCAGAGTGCCACCTGCCCTCTGGCCTGCTCCAACTATTCCTCCACCACTGCCCATAGTGGTTGTACCTCCACTTCTGCCTCCACCATCTGTAGCAAGGCAACCAGCAGCATCACCACCTTCATGACCTTAACCACCACCAGAGAGAGAGTTGTTTCCCCTTCTCTGAGGCCACAGGTGGCAGAAGAGGATAGGCCCACCACTGCTGCCAGCCGATCTTCACAGCTGCCTCTAGACCCCGCCAGCAATTATCTTGATGACTCACTGCTCCCAGGACCCAGGCCCTCCGAGGGTAGCATAAGCTGTAATAGAATCCTGCTGTGCAGGAGCACAAGACTTGGGCAGACCAAGACACAGAGCTTCCCCCACCATGAAAAAGAGGCTGGCCAAGTGAGGCCAGAAGTCTTTGAATTTATTCAGTAATGCATCTTCACTGCCTAAAATGACTCTGTGTCAGAGTGTTCCTTTCTTGTATTCCCTGCTGTTGAGTCTGGTGATGTATCTCCTGCAGTTCCTCCTGACTCAAGTTGTGTGCTTCTCATCCTTCTCCTCTTCATCTAGATGATCATCTAGTCCCTCTGGAGGAGGTAGGCTTCTGACTTTGTTCAGATTATGAAGCATGCAGCAGGCTAGAATTATCTCGCAGACCATAGGGGGCTGTTGAGAAGGCATCCTCTAGATCTGTCCAGGCACCGAAAACACGTTTTGAGTAGGCCAAAAGGTTTTCTCGATGACAGCCCTGGTCGGCCAGTGGACCCTATTGTAATGAGTCTCTGAAGCAGTCTATGGGTTAGCTAGTGGCATCATGAGCCAGGTTTTGAGTGGATATTTTGTATTATCTGACACTTGTAGGGGAGATCACAGAGAAGAGTTAGATATCCTTTAGTGTTAGGCAGGGGGCTAGTTCCCAGGTCAAGGTGGGAGTGGTCTTCTAGAGCTAATTTTGTAAGTCCATCTAAATATCAGGGAGGCCAACAGAAGAGGTTAGTTGCAGTGTAGTGGTAGTGGTAAATACATTCCTACCTAAAAGCCAGCTCCCAGTGATGTGGCCTTCTTGGAAGCAGTCATGAATTCCTGACTGAGAGAGGATGTAAGCATTGTGACTGTATCCCGAAAATCTGGGCATTACATACAGGATGATGCCCTTGGCATTGCCGACTACCTGTATATTGAGGGAGTGGAAGCCCTCTGCATTTGTGAAAGTTGACCTTGTCTCCCCTTATTGTCCTTATAGGGACCTGAGTGCAATCGATAGCCCCCAAGAAAGAGGGAAAGTGTCTAATGAAGTGAGAAATCAGTTATTATTTGTTGTTTTTGCTATCTGCTCTGAGGAAAAGATATATATTGGTTTTCTGAGAAATGCAGCCAGAAAGTGCTCTATACATATGGAGGTGGGAGACTGGATTAATCCAGCTGTGACCCCTAGAGAGATCTGGAAGGTACTGGTGGCCAAAAATACCAAGACGGTAGTGAGCTTGATGTGTACTGGCAAGGTTTGGATCCTGCAGGTGGAAAGGTGCAGGTCCTGCTCTAACTGTTGGCATAGATAAAGTATGGGTTCCTTGTTAAATCTGAACTGAATCAAGACTTACTCCTCTAACTGATTCTAAAACTATGCACTTCTCCTCTGTTCAGTCTGTCCCAGTTAACTCCCAGTACAGGCCTGTCTGTTCTAGGTACTCACTACTACACCCAGCCTGTTGCCATGTCCACTCACCCAGAAAAACCAGCCCGCCAAACATCAAGCGATAAATCACAACATGAAAGTTTGAAGTTGTATGTGTAAATGAGTATTAGTAAATGTACTAGCGTAGTTCTGATGATGTTCACATGTAAGTCTCTTTTAAAATAGCACGAGAGCCGTGGATTTGCTTACTGTCCCCCTTCCAGTCATTAATTCAAATTTGATCATATTATGATCACTATTGCCAAGCGGCCCCACCACCATTACCTCTCTCTCCAAATCCTGTGCTCCACTGAGAATTAGATCTAAAATTGCTCCCTGTCCTGAACCAATTGCTCCATAAAAATGTCATTTATTCCATCCAGGAACTTTATATCTCTAGCATGTACTGATGATAGATTTACCCAGTCAATATTGGGGTAATTGAAGACTCCCATTGTTACCGCACTACCAATTTGATTAGCTTTCCTAATTTCTCTTAGCATTTCACTGTCAGTCTCACCATCTTGACCAGGTGGATGGTAGTATACTCTTATCACTATAGTCTTCCCCGACACACAAGGGATTTCTACCCATAAAGATTCAATTGTGCAATTAGTCTCGTGCAGGATGTTTATCTGTTGGACTCTATGCCATCCCGGACATAAAGTGCCACACTGCCTCCAGGGTGCTCCTCTCTGTCATTGCAATATAATTTGTACCCCGGTATAGCACTGTCCCATTGGTTGTCTTCCTTCCACCATGTCTCTGAGATGCCAATTAAGGGCCAGATATTATAACATGCGTGCGGGCGTAGATTTGTTCGCGCAACCCGGCGCAAACAAATCTATGCCAGATTTTATAACATGTGTGCGCTGCCGTTTGCATGTTATAAAAGCCAGGGTCGGCGTGCGCAGGGGGGTGCAAAATTGTGCAACCTGCGCGCGCCGCGCCGAGCAGCCTGCCTCCGTTCCCTCCAAGGCCGCTTCGAAATCGGAGCAGCCTCGGAGGGAACTTTCCTTCCACCCCCCCGCACCTTCCCCTCCCTTCCCCTATCTAACTCACCCCCCAGTCCTAACTAAACCCCCCCCCTGACCTTTATTGATGAAGTTACGCCTGTCTCCAGGCAGGCGTAACCTGCGCACGCCAGCTCTCCATCCCCCGGCCCGGTGGCTGTTCCGGAGGCCTCGGTCCCGCCCCCGGAATGCCCCCGGGCCAGCACCCCGCCCACGGCCCTGCCCCCGGAACGCCCATGTTTTCAAGCCCCGGGTCTTACGTGCGTCCCGGGGCTTGCGCGCGCCGCTGAGCCTATGCAAGATAGGCTCAGTGCGCGCCACGGGAGGCAGGGGTAGGTTTTCGGGGGTTGAGCGCATATCTTATGCGCATGGTTCAGAGAGAAGTATCTTCAAAGGATACTAATGATGCATTAGAATTAGGGCATTCCGACAGTGAGGTTCCAATAATAAGAAAAGTAGTCCAAGTGCCTGTAACTAAAAACTCACCTGAGCTAAAAAATTCTAACTTATCCCTATCTATTAAAAAGCAGAATGAAAATACAAACAAAAAACAAACTTTGAAATGTTTGTATGCTAATACCAGGAGTCTAAGAAGTAAGATGGGAGAATTAGAATGTATAGCAGTGAATGATGACATAGACTAGGGGGTATCTTATGCGCGCAACCCTTTGAAAATCTACCCCCTAGACTATTGGAACCTCACTGTCGGGATGCCCTAATTCTAATGCATCATTAGTATCCTTTGAAGATACCTCTCTCTGAACCATGCGCTGCTGAGCGACTGTCAGCTTTCCCCTTTGTTCTAGTTTAAATGCTGCTCTATCTCATTTTTAAAGGTTAGCGCCAGCAGTCTGGTTCCACCCTGGTTAAGGTGGCGACCATCCCTTCGGAAGACACTCCTTCCCCAAAAGGTTCCCCAGTTCCTAACAAAACTGAATCCCTCTTCCTTGCACCATCGTCTCATCCACGCATTGAGAATCCGGAGCTCTGCCTGACTCTGGTGAACTGCGCGTGGAACAGGAAGCATTTCAGAGAATGCTACCCTGGATGTTCTGGATTTAAGCTTTCTACCTAAGAGCCTAAATTTGGCTTCCAGAACCTCCCTCCCACATTTTCCTATGTCGTTGGTGCCCACATGTAGCACGACAGCCGGCTCCTCCCCAGCACTGTATAAAATCCTTTCAAGGTGACGTGTGAGGTCCGCCACCTTCGCACCAGGTAGGCATGTTACCAGGCGATCCTCACGCCCACCAGCCACCCAGCTATCTACATTCCCTTATTGCCTTCTGTTTCTCAGGGCCCCAGACAGCACTTATCACTGGTGGATGACTGGACTGATACAGCATGTGTACCACTGTGGACCTTTCTCAGTGTAGTCCTCAAATTCTCCTAATTTAGGAGACTGCTTAGTTTGCTTTGTGCTTGGGCTGGCCTTGGCCTGTGACTTAGGAGACTTGAATTTTTTGTCTTAGGAGTTTAGACACGCCAGGAGGTGATATGCTTTATTCAGGGGAGGGAGGGAAATTGGTGGTCACTAGGGTATCAGTCCTTGCTGACAAAAGGGATGGTGCTCATGGCAAGCCTTAACTGACTTCCCTCCTGACTGGTGAGGGCACATTTGTTGCCTGGACATGCCAACTGGGGGGGGGGGGGGGGGGGAGGAAGAATCTAATAAAGCATAAAAAATGATCATACATTTCAAATACTAAAATAAATTCAATATTGATGAAATATCAATATTGCAACCCTTTTAACATTATCAAATTTCATAAAGGAAAGCTTCTGCTGGGATACTTGGTCATCCATGGATTTAATTAGGGAGCTCATTTTGATGGGGACACAAAAGTTATATGCATTCCAGGATCCTCAGTAGAAATGCAAACTAGGTTGTCAATGCAATCATAGTAGGGACTCTGATATCAATGCTATCATCCATCTGGGGACCAATGACCTTGCTAGAAATTGTATCCAAGCAGTACAGAAAGATTTCCAAAATTTAGGGAAGATGATTTAAATACATGGTAAAGACTATTGTCTTTTCTGAAGTATCATCTGCTCATGGAATGGGGAAAGGAAAGGCTAAGCCATATAGATAATTTCAATATATGGCTCAAAAAATGATGTAAAGAAAGTGGCTTTGGATACATTGGAGGCTGATGGCTGTGTTTGGAGCAGTAAAAGGCAGTAAGGTAAGGATGGCCTACATTTGACAAGAAATTCAGGACATATATTATCAGGCATTTAAACTAGAGGATGAGGGTGGCAGGAGATAACCAATGAAATTGCCATGTTTCCCCCAAGCAATACAGGAAGTGGGAGGAATAAATAACAAAATCAATTAGCTCAATATTTCACAACTTAGCAGAAGAGCAGAAAAGTGAATAGGAAGAGGAGCAAGGCAAAGGAAAAAATTAGAAAGCTATGACTTGAAATGCTTGCAGTCTGGGCAATAAAATCTCAGATCTGCAGGCCCTAACGATGGAGATGGACATTGTTACTATTACAGAGACATAATTTAGTGAGTCTCATGATTGGGCTATGGCCATACTGGGCTATAACCTGTTAAAGAAGGAGAGAGCATACAGAAAAGGGTGAGAAGTAGCTCTTCATGTCAAAAACAATATCCAAGCAACTGAAATGCAAGGGACATGGGGTATGGAAGAAGTGCTATGGACTGTCTTAAAAATAGAAGATGGTGCTTCCATTAACACTGGAGTGGTCTACAGGCCTCCAACTCAAATAGAAAAACTGGACAGAAATCTGGTCGAAGACATCTAAACGGTGGGAAAGAAAGGAGAAGTGTTGCTTGTTGGAGATTTCAATTTGCTAGATGTGCAAGAAGTAGAGAGATTGTGGATACTCTTCAAGGAGCTCTGCTCAAACAAATAGTGATGGAACCCATAAGGGAGGGAGTAATACTCAACTAGTTCTCACAATTGTATTTATTTAACAAATTTCTTGACCACCTGTCAACATTTACAAATGGGGATAATATCTCTAATGTTCAAACAGGTGCTCACCTGAGCATCAGTGATCAGATGGTATGGCTCAAAATAAAAGCTGGAATGAAGAGAAGTCACATGAAGATCAACATTTTGGATTAAAAAAATACAGATTTTGGTGAAATGGAGATGTGCCTTGAGGAGGAGCTAGAAGACTGGGAGAAGATGGGTGAGGTGGAACAACAGTGGACCAAATTAAAAGGAGCTATAATAAAGGCAACAAACCTTTATGTAAGAAAAGTAAACAAAAGAAAGATAGAAAAGAAATTGATCTGGTTCTCAAACCAGGGGGCTAAAAATATAAAGGCAAAAGAGCAGCGTTCATGAAGTACAAAGGTTCTTAAAAAGAGGAACACAAGGAAGCACATCTGGTGAAGTTGAAGGAGATAAGAAATCTGAAAAGCAAAAGGTCAAGCAGAAGAATGGATCACCAAAGAGGTCAAGTGATCCTCTGATATATCAAGGAAAGGAGGAAGGCCAGAGGTGGTAGTGTAAAATTGAAGGGAGATAAGTAGCAATATGTGGAGAAAGATGAGGAAAAAGCAGAAATATTAAATAATACTTTAGTCTGGTGTTCATTAAAGAAGACTCTGGAGCAAGACCAATGCTGATTGACAAGAACATGGATGTAAGTGGGGTAGATAAAACCCCATTTATGGAACAGATTATATGGGAAGAACTAGAAAAACTGAAAGTGGACAAGATCATGGGACTGGATGAGTACATCCAAAATTAAAAGGTAACTCAGAGATATGCTGGCAGGTCAGTTGAAAGACCTGTTCTATAGATCCTTGGAAATGGGAATGGTTCTACAAGATTGAAGAAGAGCGATAGTGGTCTTGAGGAAGTCAAAAAGCTTTATTGCATTTCTCTGTTCAATGTAGTGCAATATAGTTCTATTTAGCTAATAATGTTCTTTCCTGATTTATACTGTGCTTGCTATGAACAAAGATAAAAGCTATTTAGATTATAATAAGAATGAAAGATATGTAAACAAATTTGTACAAGATTGTACATCAGTAGACTTTTTTGGCTTTATGGACAAGATAAAAGATCATTATAATTGTTAGAAGATAGATTTAATGATGTGTGACCTTTTCCTTTCAATAATAAATTGTATTGTTCTTTTAGGTAATTGGAAATAGAACCTAGGTCAAGCTGACCTAGAACCTATGGTATTTGAATAAAATGCAGAAATCTAACTGAATTGGTCAAGTTAAGATAACATTCTTTTAATGTTTTGCTTTATCATGTTGACTTTGTGTTTAGAAACATTATAAAATACTGATTGTAATTACTGGATTTCGAGACTGCCCACTGAGAGCCTGATCGAAGTGTGGTTTTCTCCCATGTGATATTTTTTCTATGTAATTATTACATGTCAATTAAACTTGGCAGATTTGTACTGTAATAGATTCATTTTTATCTATTTTACAATTGTGGAAAGAATCATCAGGGCCTTTAGTAAACAGAAAATCTTAAAATCGCAACAGTCTCACTTCACCAAAGTGGCAGCAGAGAGGAGGCTGGAAACTATAGGTCAGTTAACTCTATCTTGGTGGTAGGAAAATTAATGGAGATTCTGCTGAAGAAAAGGATAGCTGTTGGACCTGAGGCAACATGGTTTCACCAGAAGAAGATCCTGTCAAATGAAGCTGATTGCTTTTTTTGTTTGGATGACTAGAGAATTAGGTCATGGAAGGGTGCTTGATGTGATCTACATGGATTTCAGAAAAGCTTTTGATAAAGTCCTGCATAGGAGGCTCGTGAATAAAATGAGAAACCTAGGAGTGAGTGCTAAATTGGTGGAATAGATTAAAATTGGTTGACTGCTCGGAGTCAGTGTGTAATAGTAAACAGAACTTACTATGAAGAGAGAACAATGTTAAATGGAGTGCCTCAAGGATCAATTTTTGAAATGATTCTGTTCAATATCTTCATGAGCAATATTACAGAGGCGATAGAAGGAAATGTCTGAATGGACATGTCTGAAAAAGGTAGAGAGTATGAAAAGAAAGCTTGAAGAGTAGTCAAAGGTTTGGCAACTTGGATTCAATGTCAAGAAATGCAAAGTCAGCATTTGGAGTGTGGTAATCCAGAAGGACTGTATGAGACGGGGGAGAAAGACTAATGTGCATCGACTAGGAGAAGGACCTTGGGGTGATAGTGTCTGGCGATTTATTTATTTATTTATTTATTTATTTATTTATTTATTTAACGTTTCTTTTATACCGATGACCGTTCGCACATCGCATCGGTTTACAGTGAACAAAAAACCATTGGGCGGAGCCCTTACAAATAACAGATAACATAGTAAACTAGGCAACATATAAATAATATTTGGGAGGAGCCCTTACAAGAAATACAAACATCAATGAGTAAATGCTATGGGGATATGCTATGGGATTGAACTATAACAGAAACTATATACAAGTTAGTGCACAGTACCAAGTTTGAAGGCAAAGAAACTGTTACGGCTGTGGCTGCTGTGCAACCGCCTCACCACCAGGGGTCCCTCTAGTGCTGGCTCTCCTGACAGGCCCAGTCCATCTCCTCTGTCCACTCTATGCTCTGGGTGTGCCCTTATAACCCTGCCTGACAGTTGCCTCGGTGCTTCGGCATCGAGCTCACCTGGGCTCCCTGCTCTAGCCTGCCTTGCGCGGCCTTCGGGCCTTTCCTTGCCTTGCCTTGCATGGCCTTCGGGCCTTTCCTTGCCTTGCCTTACCTTGCGCGGCCTTTGGGCCTTTCCTTGCCTTGCCTTGCCTTGCGCGGCCTTCGGGCCTTTCCTTGCCTTGCCTTGCCTTGCGCGGCCTTCGGGCCTTGCCTTGCCTGGCCTTCGGGCCTTGCCTTGCCTTGCGCGGCCTTTGGGCCTTCTTCCTTGCTTTCCATACCTGGCCTACGGGCCTTCGGTGTGTGTGTGGCCTACGGGCCTTCTGACCTGCCTTGCCCCGCTATTGGTGTGTGGCCTACGGGCCTTCTGTGTGTGTGTGTGTGGCCTACGGGCCTTCTGACCTGCCTTGCCCCGCTTATGGTGTGTGGCCTACGGGCCTTCTGTGTGTGTGTGGCCTATGGGCCTTCTGACCTGCCTTGCCCCGCTATTGGTGTGTGGCCTACGGGCCTTCTGTGTGTGTGTGTGTGGCCTACAGGCCTTCTGACCTGCCTTGCCCTGCTTACTGTGCCCTGACCCAGCCTGGACCCAGACACTGCTGACTGCCGCCTGCCCTGACCCAGCCTGTACTTAGACACTGCTACTTGCCGCCTGCCCTGACCCAGCCTGTACCTAGACACTGCTACTTGCTGCCTGCCCTGACCCAGCCTGGAACCTGACACTGTTTCTAGCTTCTTGTCTCTCTCCACCTGGAGCCACCCTGCTGGGTGGTGTTCACGACTCCTGACCGGAGCCCAAGCGTAACAGAAACAATGTGACAAGGTGGTGACAAAAGCCAGCGAGGGTGCTGGTCTGCATAGAAAGAGAAATAACCAGCAGGAAAAAGGAGGTGATAATGTACTTGCACAGGTCTTTGGTGAGGCCTCACCTGGAGTGCTGTTTTCAGTTCTGGAGATCTTAACTCAAAAAGGATAAGGATAGCATGGAAGTGGTCATGAGAAAGGCAACCAAAATAGTGCGGGGTCTGCATCAAAAGCCATATGAGATTAGACTGAAGGACCTAAATATGTATACCCTTGAGGAGAGGAGATGCAGGGGAGATATGATAGAGATCTTCAGATACCTGAAAGGAATTAATGATGCACAAACACCAAAACTTTTCTGCTGGTATGGAAACTGCAGGAATAGGAGTCATGATATGAAACTTCAGAACCAACATCAGGAAATATTTCTTCACAGAGATGGTGGTGGATGCATGGAATGCCCTCCCTGAAGAGGTGGTGAAGATGAGAACAGTAATTGTGTTCTAAAGGGCATGGGATAAACAGTGCGGATCCCTACAGTCTAAAGAATGGAAATGAAGTATGGGGTAACATGATAATTTTAGTTGCAAAAACATCTGCATGTGGGCAACTTGCATGGAGTGGCAGTTACTACCTTTAACAGAGGGCAAAGGGGTAACCTGCATGGAGTGGCAGTTTCTACTACCCTGAACTGAAGGCAAGGGGGTAGCCTGCACAGAGTGGCAGTTACTACCCAAAGCAACTTGCTGGGCAGACTAGATGGACTGTTTGGTCTTTATCTGCCATCATTTACTATGTTACTATATGTTACAGTCTTATTAAGAAATGTCTCCTGTCATACCAGATTGCATTTTGTTTAACCATTGCAATTCTTCTAAGTAGATCTAAGTGTTTGGCATAATAGCTAAAGCACTCCTTGTTCATTAGCTAGATGCTTAATTAAGACATAATTTTTAGCTGACTCTGCTAATTACGTCGCTAAAAGCATATTTGACTTGCCCCTTGTGACATACAATATTTTAGCTTTGATCTTTGAGCCTCATGTCATGTTTATATAAAATTTGATCCTAATGGATTTTACAACCCATAACTAAAATGGTCACGGTTTTTTGCTTTGAGACACGATTTTTGCACTAACTTAGCCAGTCCTTTGAGAAAGTGATGGCTGCTAGTTACGAAATGGATCTTATTTAATCTTTGCTTTTACATTTTGTTTCAAAATTCCAAAGGCAAATCTTTTTAGAGGTCCAAGTTCAAAGGCAAAAACTAAACTGTCAACCAAAGATGTTGCTGTGTTGAAGATGGAATTTATACAGTCAGCATCTTTCAATAACTTTTAAAATTAAGAATGAAAAAAGGCTGCAAAGTGTTCAGTTTTCTTGCCTGCAAAATTTAAAAACCAACATGAAAATCTCCCACTTTTTTCTTTTGTACATACATCAAACAATGATAAGTAATACTCTGTTTATAGGACCATTATATCAGATCCTTGGCTAATATGCCACTATTTAGTTAAATAGTATAATCATAGGTCTTGGTAGAGACTCTTGATTGATTTATTTATTTATTTATTTAACATCTCTTTTATACCGATATCCGTTCGCACATCGCATCGGTTCACAATAAACAAAAACTTTTGGGCGGTGCCCTTACATGTAACAGATAACTTAGTGAACTAGGAAAAATACAATTAACTTTTGGGAGGAGCCCTTACATATAACAAACATCAATGGGTAGATAGGTATTTTTCATCTGCATTTAAAATTTCCACTTATTTTAATATGTCTTGATTTACAACACTTCCATTTCTTTCCCAACACAGGGCTGTGTTTTGAAAGTCTTCATTGGGGGAAGAAATCATTGTTACAAAGTCAAAAACAGTAATAGCACAATGTCAAAATTGATTATGATTCACCAATAATGCAAAGGATATTGCAAGAAGTAGTATACAAAGACAATGGCTAATTTTAGCATTCCATCAGATTTTTGAGGAACAGACATGTGTTGCATATACTCGATAAAAATATAAAAGATTGGGTAGTGAAGTCAGCTTTGCTATCTGGTTCTGGAAAGAGTAGTATTAGATATTTGGGTCATCAACCATGTGGATGGTTAGTGTAGTAGGGCAAACAATGCACACAAAAACAACCACTACACTAAGTGAAAAAACTCCAATGATCCTAATAAAAATTGCTTAGAGGTCAATTTTAAAAGTGTTCTTCAAGCAAAAATGCCCAAATATGTGGGCCTTACATGAGTAACATGGATTTTAAAAAGCTGCAAAATACATGCGTATGTACTCGTGCGCGCGTGAGGAATAAAGGGGTGGAAAATGGGCAGGGTATGGGCGGGGAATGTGTGTTCCAGGGCAGGACCAAGACTTACACGCATAACTCCGGTGCCATTGGTTGGCCCTTGTCACATGGTAGCCCCTGTGACATAGTAAGGGCAAAGGCTATCGGTGCCATTTTGAATACCGGCAGCCGACAGCCTGAGTGCAGGAGATCGCTCCAGGACCCCCGCTGGACTACCAAGGACTTTTGGCAAGTCTTGGGGGGGGGGGGGGGGGGTCAGGAGGGTGGGGGTTTATTCATTAGTGATATGTTGTATTCGTGGGGATTCGCCATACGTTTTGTGACCCCCACAAATACAATGAATATGGCATATACTTTGCTGATTGCCAATACGTTGCAAATGAATGCACACCCCTACTGTAGATCTCAAGTTTTAGGGCTTATAGGACAGGGTGAAGGGTCCAGGTCAGCTGTACAGGATGAAGAGCCAGAGGGGTCTGAAAGTCCTCACTATTAACTGGACAAACTGATGGACTAATTGTAAAACTGGGAACGTGCCTCAGGTGAGAAAATTTTAAAATTCACCGACATCTGTGCGTAAAAGCCAACATGGTCCTGTTGAAGACACACGCGTGCTAGCTGTGCTTGAGTAACCTCTTAAAATTAGGAGCATATTTATGCACGTTTGGCGCATTTTAAAACATATCACGTAAGTGCACACATGATTATAAATTCTAGCGTATCCCCGCTTGAGTGCTGATAAACGTGTGTATGGGCATATGCACACTCATTTTAAAATTGGCTTCTTGGTAAACAAAACAAAGATGAACTAACCAACTGTCATAAAGATAGCTATCAGATAAATCTTATTAAAATGTTGTGACGGAGAAGGGAAAGCACTCATAAATCATGGCAGTCTCTCAATGGACCACACTTAGGGGCAGATTTTAAAAGGGTTACGCGCGTATATTATGTGCGTAACCCCGAAAACCCGTTCCTGCGCGTGCCGAGCCTATTTTGCATAGGCCGGGCGACGCGCAAGCCCCGGGATGCATGTAAGTCCCGGGGCTTGAAAAAATTGGGCGGGTTGTGGGAGGGAATGGGCGTAGCCAGAGGCCTTTCCACTGCCGCTCAGAGGCAGGCATAAATAAAAAAATAAAGGTGGGGGGGATTTAGGTAGGACTGGGGGGCGGGTTAGATAGGGGAAGGGAGGGAAAAGGTGGGGGGGGGGGGGGGGGCGGAAGGAAAGTTCCCTCCGA
Organism: Rhinatrema bivittatum; assembly: GCF_901001135.1. Lineage (NCBI taxonomy): Eukaryota > Metazoa > Chordata > Amphibia > Gymnophiona > Rhinatrematidae > Rhinatrema > Rhinatrema bivittatum. Next base: position 45,660,752 of record NC_042618.1, on the reverse strand, counting down.
GGCCGCTCCGAAATTGGAGGGAACGGGGAAAGCCATTGGGCTCCCCTAGGGCTCAGCATGCACAAGGTGAACAAGTGTGCACTCCTTGTGCACGCACATGTTATAAAAATGGGTGTAGATTTGTGTGCATCGGGTTGCGCGCACAAATCTACGCCCGTGCGTAGGTACAAATATTTGGCCCTTAATCTCATTACCGTATTCTCTCTCCTCCACTCAAATCCTTATTTTTTGTTTATAATTTTTGCAATTAAGAAACCTATATACTAAAAGTTTTATTTATTAAATATCTTTTTTGTTATATATAATGACTGCTCAACAATATAGCTTTGTATATAATGCCCTAAGCAGAGTTCAATAAAAATCTGGCATCAATAAACACAAAAATTATGTTTAAACCCAATCACTGGCTGTGATTCGAAGATGCTTCTTCATCTGGGGTGTTTCACTCCATTGTATATTAAATTGCACATATCTTTTCCTCCCATTTTTCAGCTGTGTAGAGTTGAAATCTGGAAGTGATGTCAGACGTCCACAATATTCAAATGTGGATGAAAAGGAGTACATTTGGAGGGAAGTACTGGAAGTGAATGAAGATTCAGGATTCGACAACGTGGGAAATAATTTGAATATTTTTACGGTGAATTGCTTTGATATGAAGACTGGATTTCCTTAAATTTGTATTGGTAGTTGCTTTGAAATCTGATATATTTTTATGTGTGGATAGATGTTTGAATATTTTTGCCACCCTGGGTCTGTTGTGTGATGTAAGGTTATGTTATGGAGTGATTGTGTAGGAGCTGGATGTATGGGTTTTAATTATGATTTTAAATGAGTATGATTGTGGTGGTCAGATTTTGTTGTTGATATTATGTTGATAAGAGAGTTTTTTGTAAAAGAGTGTTAGGTCATAGATATGTTAAAATATAATTTGTGAAAAATTGTTAATGGATGATTTCTGCATACATATTTTGGAACATTTTGTATAAAAAATACCTGTACACCTCTATATAAAGAATACAGTATTTTGTAAAAAAAAATGATATTTAATAAAAATTGTACTTTTTAGATTTTGAAAAAACAGCAATATTTGCTTCCTTTCTTGTGATAGATTACTAAGCTGGGGAAGTAATCAATTTTATAATAGCCATATTTTTTCTTTTTCCATTGAGAGACTGCCATGATTTATGAATTCTTTCCCTTCTCCTTCACAATAGTTTTAAAAAGATTTTTCTAATAGTTATCTTTATGATAGTTGATTAGCTCAACTTTGTTTTGTTCACAAAAGACCGGATTTTCAAAGCTACGCGCGCACATGGACTCGCAGGCTAAATTTGAAACATTAGTACTGGATATTTACACTTCATGCTGTACAACCAAAAGGTTTACATGTTGAAATTGAATGGAACATTGTTATTTGAGGGTTTTATCAGTGCTATTTATGTTGACATGTGTATGTTTCTCAACTCTGGTGAGCAATAAAGTTAGTTGACTCCAGAAGCAAATCAGGATGGCAGAAATTAATCTTCGTTGCTCATTTCTGAAAAGATAGTAGGCTATGGAAATTCTAACTGCCAGTTCAAAAACACTGTAACAATATGGCAAAAAATATACAAACAAAGAATTTTAAGACATAAGTTGATGATGGTCTTAATTCTAAATTTTTAGAGCTTTAAGTGACAATATGGAATAAACGTTTCTTTAATGACTTCTGTGTCTCCTTTTTTAATCTAGTTTAAGTTTACAAGCAATAATTTGTTTCCACTGATGAAGACTTTAAAACATGAACCAGTGTCAGGGAAGCTTGGGAGGTGTTGCAAATTAAGGCCAGGATTCATCATTCTTCGGAGAATGATGAATCCTGCAAAATCGGGGAGTGGAGGCGGGCCTGCGAAAACCCGCAGCCTTCACACCATGGCGGTGCGCTGGCTGCTGGCTTTTGCACCGAATAGCGCCACCGTGAAAGGTGGTGCTATTTGGCACGCTACTGCCAACGATAATAGGGGTAATTTTCAAAGGAGTTACGCGCATAAATGTAACTACTATTGTAGCAATTTTCAAAAGCCATTTACTCACGTAAAGTGCACTTATGCGAATAAATCCTATGGACGATTCAATGGCATATATTGTAGCAATTTTCAAAAGCCCACTTACTCGAGTAAAGTGCATTTACATGCGTAAAACCCAGATTTACGCATGTAAATGCTTTTTAAAATCCGCCCCATTGTTAGTAACATTATTGCCGGCAGCAAAGACACTGCCAACTCTGCCCCCTCCCTGCCCCAACTCCTCCCCTCCCCCTAATTTGCATGATATCGCATGCGAAAAGGCTCTTTTCGCATGCAATAGAAGCTTATTGCACGTGATATGGCCGTATCACATGCGATAAGCCTTTGATAAATGACCCCTAAGACATTAAAATAAGTGGATATTTTAAAAATGCTGTTGCGGTCCTGGTCGCGAGGTTCGCAACCGGGTCCTTACCTCTTCCTTTCCCGGGGAGCCGGCAGCAGGCTCCAGTATTCGTCGGGCCTACTCGGGCCTCTCCGCGGTGGCATTTCCATGAGGGAGACGCCGCCGAGCTTCAAGTCTTGGCTCCACCCCCCATAGGCGTGCATGCGTGAGGGGGAGTCTTTTAAAGGGACTCTGGCGCGAAACCGCGGCCAGCCCCCGGAGATGACGTCAGACGCCGGCAGGGATTTAAACCCGGCGTCTCAATGAAGATCTTTGCCTTGCAACGAGGTCCACTCCTTGAGAGTAGATAGTTGCTGTTTCTGCTTCTTCTGGACCCTGCCTCCGTTCCTGCTTCTGTTCCAGCTCATGTTCCTGTCCTAGCTGTGGTTCCTGCTTCAGCTGCTGCTCCTGATCCTGCTTCCTCTCCGACTCCAGTTCCGCTCCTGCTTCAGCTCGCTGTTCCAGGTTCTAGCCTTGCTTCTCCTTCGGATTGTCCTCCTGGTTCTTGACTCCGGTTTTCTTCCTGTGCTCCTTGCCTGCCGCCTGCCCAGTACTTCAATCTTCTTCACGCTGCTGACCACCTTCCCGAGGGATCCACCTAGTCCCAGCGGTTCGGGTCCTCTCGGGCTCCTCCCGGGGGGACCTCGGGCTTCCAGGGTGAAGCTCTGCTGGTCTCCTGGCTCCAAGCCGCCTCCCGGCCTTCTCTCCACAGCGGAACCCTCCATCTCTTCTCCGCACGGCCGGCCCAAGGGTCCACCACTCTGGTCACAACACATTAGGGATGTGAATCGTTTTTTGACGTTTTAAAATATTGTCCGATATTTTTTAAATCGTCAAAAATCGTTAGTGCGATACAATAGAAATTCCCCTGATTTATCGTGAAAAATCGTTAATTGGGTTTGTGTCCACTAATGGGAGTTATTTGGGGGGGGGGGGGGGGGCGCGGGAAAACCAGCACACCAAAACAACCCCTAAACCATTTTTAAAGATGGCGCCGGCCATCCAGTGCTCCTACCATGTGACAGGGGCCGGCCAATGGCATGGATACCCTGTCACATGGTAAGGGCAAAGGGCCATCGGCACCATTTTTATTAGCGCAGTCGACGGCCCGAGAGCGGGAGATTGCTCCCCGCGCCCCCACTGGACCACCAGGTAATTTTAAAACGTTTTAAAGGGTCAGGGTGGGTTTATTGTTTATCGGATCAGGCGCAGTCGATAAAAAAAAACCAATCGGGCCGGACGATAAAAATTATAAGATTTGAATCGGAACTGGAACCGAACCGATTCCGGTTCCGATTCACAGCTCTACAACACATGCATGCAAAATTAAAAATCAATTGTCTCTTCCAGAACCTATGATTATAAGTTATATATATATATATATATATATATATATATATATATATACAAAAGAAAAATGTGGGAGATTTTCATATTGGTTTTTCAATCTTTTATCTTTTCTTAAAGTGGACTCATAGTGATTAAAAAATTTAAAAGTCAAAATTAGCCTGGTTGGAATTCAACTGAGTTTTTAGATTTGCTCTAAAACTTCCAGGGAAATCTGTCTTTTAGCCAATGAATTTGAAGAAGATTCAGAGGTGGAGATTGGCAAGTTTTGCTTTGGATCTTTGAAAACTCCCAAAGAGCCAACCGAATCCAAAGCTCCCAAAGAGCCAACCGAATCCAAAGCAAATTTGTAAAATCCTGCTTCGGGTTTCTTCAAAAACGTTTATCGAACCTTGAACCAAGCTAACACATTCAAGTGCGTTTTCTCCAGATTAATTATTCTAATTTAGTTTTGGTGGGTGTAGCACAAGAATATAGGTACTGTAATTCCAACTCTTTTTTTTTGCAGTCAGATTGCATCTTTTTTACTTCTGCCTCTGGCTGGCTCTTTATTGCATGCTGTCTTGATTTGTAGTGGCTTAGAGAAATGTTTATTTTTCATTTAAAATTATTTCAAAGTTCCTGATTATATGTTTAATTATCAAATAGAACATCAATATAATTAGAAAATAGAGCAGTGAACAGCAATCGTCCAAAAATTGAACTTTGCAATCAACACCAGTTCTAATTACTCATTATTTAATTCATATTGATGCAAATTTTCTGCTGAATGGACTGCAGTGCTTACTGATATACTCTATAGATATAGAGTGCCTAGGCAAAAGTACAGAAGCATTTTGATGGCAGGGATATCATTTGAAAGAGTCCTTATCCTTTTTACAGGTTCTGCCGTACATTAGCATTGCAACATTCACACCATAAATACATGGGGTGCAGAGTGCTCACAACTAGCCTGTGCAAATTCAATACCTGAACACATTTGATGACTTTATTTGACACATAATTCATTGGAGGGGGGGGGGGGGGGGGGGGAGGAGTAAATGGTGTATTTAAATAAACCTTTGAATATTACGGTTAAAAAAGAAGATACAAGGAGGACGGGGGAGGGCAGGAGTGCTGAGTGTGAACTGAAAAAGAGAATCTACTATGCGCAGTTACTCAAGTGGTTATGCTCCATGGATGGAACAGGAATAACTGGGCAGAGCAGACAAGCCTGCTGGCTTTTTTCTTTCATCATTTAGTATTTGTGGACTACACAAATGAAAGAAGATAACAAAACTGTCACAAAATGAAGAATATCCCCACACTACACTAACAAAAGTGAGTCATCACCATTCAATATTTATGTGTGCCAAACTACTTAAAATGCTGATAATGACACTAAAACTTCCAATCCATTATGCAGAACTGAAGATTGAATTTCTAAAAAGAAAAAATGGCAATCCCTCCCACCTTACTTGTAAAATTTAAACTTGCCAAACACCCAGGCCTGATGAGCAGAAAGATGATGTCTCTGTCTACAAGCTATTGTCCTAGTTAGTTAATTTAAGACCTCTGTGTTTTCCTGATGAAGGGCCATTTTAGAGAAAATAATGCTATGACAATTCTTTGTCCTTATTGCTGTTCCTTTGGGGGTACTCCGCCATTCAGAAAATTAAAATGTTGCTGCAAATGGTAAGCGCCACTGCTTCAGACAGCGCACACATTCCACAGTATAGATTATGGGTTCCTTAAGGATCAGGACATGTTGGCCTCACAATGTTACATAGTTTTCTATTAAAACTGAACTACTTCTGCTATGTTTGTCCATCAATTACTTGGCATTGTGTTAATTTTGATGTGGGCTACAGTTCAGCTCCCAAAACAAAGGGGCTTATACTACTAAGAATTTTTCTCAAAAATTTTCAAAGACTTGCCAAAAGTCCAGCGGGGGTCCGGGAGCGACCTCCTGCACTCGGGCCGTATTGCCGTATTGCAAAATGGCGCCAGCCATACGGCCATAAGGCCGGCGCCATTTTGCAATATGGCCCGAGTGCAGGAGGTCGCTCCCGGACCCCCGCTGGACTTTTGGCAAGTCTTGTGGGGGTCAGGAGGACCCCCCAAGCTGGCCAAAAGTCCCTGGGGGTCCAGCGGGGGTCCGGGAGCGATCTCCTGCGCTCGTGACGTCGGGGGACAGGAACCAAAATGGCGCCGGCGCTACCTTTGCCCTGTCATATGACAGGGCAAAGGTTAGCGCCGGCGCCATTTCTATTAACGCAGCCGTGGCCCGAGAGTGGAAGATCACACCAGGACCACCCCACTGGACCCCAGGTAATTTAAAACATTTTGGGGGGGGGGTTCAGGAGGGTGGGGGATTTATTTTAAAGGGTCGGGGTGGGTTTTAGGGTTGTTTTAGTGTGCCGGTTTTCCCGCCCTCCCCCTTCCCCTCCCCCCCTCCCCCAATTTACGATTTTTGACGATAAATTGGGGGAACTCCTATTGTATCGCGCCTCTAACAATTTAAAATATATCGGACGATATTTTAAATCGTCAAAAAACGATTCACATCCCTAGTATCTCTGTAGTGGTCTGATAACTGATTTTGGTAGTCCACGTAGGAGAGAGTTACAGTAATCTATACTTGTGAATATTAGTGCTTGTAAAATTGTTCTAAAATTTGAGAATGGTAGTAATGGTTTCAGATTTTTTAGTAGCATTAATTTTGCATAACCCTCTCTTACTTTTAATGATATATGTTTTTTAAAATTAAGTTCCCTGTCTACTATCAATCCCAGGTTCTGTACCGTGTCTGCTAATTCTATTTTTAAATTGTTTTTCAGTGTGATTGGTGTTTGTATTATTTCATCCTATTCACCCTTCTCATATCAAATATTGCCAGTAGCATTTTACTGATGCTTTATGGTCTATGTGAAATAATGTGGTTACTGGGTTAGTCAATGCATCTATGTAGAAACCATGGTCGACAGAGAACTTGTAGATGATACTGTTTTAGTGGATTAATTTAATAGATTTGTCAGGAGCTTTCAAGGGTTAAACTCCCTTCATCAACTTTCTGCAAAGAGAAATCATGGCAGGCTGTCTCCTTTTAATATATAGTTTGTTCGTATGTAGTGTTCTGCCAGCCCTATTGGTCCTGCAGAAAACTCCCAAGGTACTTTTTTGAAGCCAGGAGATAAGAGAGGATAACTTTCAAACAACTGCACATAGCAGCATATATTCGTGTATGTGGCTACGTGTAGTTAAGAACATAAGAACATAAGAACATAAGAAAATGCCATACTGGGTCAGACCAAGGGTCCATCAAGCCCAGCATCCTGTTTCCAACAGTGGCCAATCCAGGCCATAAGAACCTGGCAAGTACCCAAAAACTAAGTCTATTCCATGTAACCATTGCTAATGGCAGTGGCTATTCTCTAAGTGAACTTAATAGCAGGTAATGGACTTCTCCTCCAAGAACTTATCCAATCCTTTTTTAAACACAGCTATACTAACTGCACGAACCACATTCTCTGGCAACAAATTCCAGAGTTTAATTGTGCGTTGAGTAAAAAAGAACTTTCTCCGATTTGTTTTAAATGTGCCCCATGCTAACTTCATGGAGTGCCCCCTAGTCTTTCTACTATCCGAAAGAGTAAATAACCGATTCACATCTACCCGTTCTAGACCTCTCATGATTTTAAACACCTCTATCATATCCCCCCTCAGTCGTCTCTTCTCCAAGCTGAAAAGTCCTAACCTCTTTAGTCTTTCCTCATAGGGGAGTTGTTCCATTCCCCTTATCATTTTGGTAGCCCTTCTCTGTACCTTCTCCATCACAATTATATCTTTTTTGAGATGCGGCGACCAGAATTGTACACAGTATTCAAGGTGCGGTCTCACCATGGAGCGATACAGAGGCATTATGACATTTTCCGTTTTATTCATCATTCCTTTTCTAATAATTCCCAACATTCTGTTTGCTTTTTTGACTGCCGCAGCACACTGCACCGACGATTTCAATGTGTTATCCACTATGACACCTAGATCTCTTTCTTGGGTTGTAGCACCTAATATGGAACCCAACATTGTGTAATTATAGCATGGGTTATTTTTCCCTATATGCATCACCTTGCACTTATCCACATTAAATTTCATCTGCCATTTGGATGCCCAATTTTCCAGTCTCACAAGGTCTTCCTGCAATTTATCACAATCTGCTTGTGATTTAACTACTCTGAACAATTTTGTGTCATCTGCAAATTTGATTATCTCACTCGTTGTATTTCTTTCCAGATCATTTATAAATATATTGAACAGTAAGGGTCCCAATACAGATCCCTGAGGCACTCCACTGTCCACTCCCTTCCACTGAGAAAATTGCCCATTTAAAAGCCGGCGCCATTTCTACAACGCACCCGGAGGTCCGAGAGTAAAAGATCACACCGGGACCCTTCCTCTGGACCCCAGGTAATTTAAGGCATTTTGGGGGGGTTCGGGAGGGTGGGGGATTTATTGTAAAGGGTCGGGGTGGGTTTTAGGTTTGTTTTAGTGTGCCGGTTTTCCCGCCCTCCCCCTTCCCCTCCCCCCCACTGGACCCCAGGTAATTTAAGGCATTTTGGGGGGTTCGGAAGGGTGGGGGATTTATTTTAAAGGGTCGGGGTGGGTTTTAGGGATGTTTTAGTGTGCCGGTTTTCAATTTACACGATTTACACGATTTACACGATATTTAAAAAACCCAAACTGCGACGATCCGATTCCCTCCCCCTCCCAGCCGAAATCGATCGTTAAGACGATCGATCACACGATTCACATCTCTAATTCCTGAACCCTGCATATATTGCTTTTATTCACGATCTCAGTTTCTCTCCACTACAGCACAGCCATTGTGGGATCGCTGTTCCAGAGCCTGAGGGACTACAAGCCCAGCTGGGCTACATTCCTGCTCACTACCGCCGCCTCTGGTGGCTCTTCAATACTGTTTAATAAAAGATCTAACTGTGTGTGTGTCCTAAAGCTGAGCCTGACCTGTGGCCCCTCACGGGACTCCCCCCCCCCCCCCGTGGATGTGGTCAGCAGCCACAGAGTCCAGGGATCCACCCAAAATCCTTACAAACAATAACAATATGTTGCCACCAAGTTGTTACCTCTGAGATGAAATATCCACACATCTGGTGAGGCAAAGCACCTGCTTCTGTGTAGTAAGGATGGCAGGAGCTGATCCCATAACATCCCCTGGGATCTGATCCACTGAAGTTGCTAGGCCCAGGCATTGTCCAGTTGATCCCTTAGGGGCTCTTCTGGCTACTTAAACGATGTAAGAGTGACCCCATATAAACAGGTCTGCATTATGGAGCGTGAAAATTCACCTCTCTAATAAGGGCATGGAAAGTCTGTGTTTTCCTGCACCTAAAGGAATGTAGGTGGATGAGAAGGGCAAAGGTCTCAGTGGAGTCATTCGCTTGACCCACAGGACAATATCCAAGTAGCCCTAGAAAATTGTTTTATCCTCCACCATACATTTTCTGAATTTGTTATCCAACCAGGCCCAGCCTCCATATTGGTGGTGAGCTTTCATCAATGCATCCTGATTCTTAATGAGCTATGGGCTCTGGTCTGGTCAGGTTCTGGCAATAGCAACACTATAAAGGACGTGAAGGGCTGCTATCCAATTTTGGATATTTCTAAATATTTTTTTTACTTTTCATTATTATCCTTATTCTTTTTTTTATGTGTCTGGTTGATTATTTTGCTTTGGTTGTAACAAAGAGAATAGATCAATATATTCCCTTTGTCTTTGTCAGATTTTCTTTTTTTTTTATCCTGCACGGAATATCAGTGATTCTAGACATTTTTTTTGGGAGGGTGAAGCCTGTTGCTTGCCCCCTCCACTGGAAGCAGGGGACCATACCTCCTCTATCTCATCTGCTCTGGTGCTCTTATCTGCTTCATCATCCCTCCACCTGGATTTTTTTTCTTTTTTTAGGGTCTTAAATACCTCCTTCATGAGTTTCAGAAAAGAAGCCTTACGATTGCTATCAAAAGAGGTCAGAGAAAGTATCAACCCAGACGGTGGGTATTCACCAGAGTCTGATGATGATGGGATTGAAGAGGATCTGACTGAAGATTCGTCGTCGCTGGCTTCACATTCCTGTGCAGAGAGGCAACATCGGTGGACCCATGCCATAACCTTTTTCTGTTGCCTGTTTCCGGATGTTAGCCATCAGCTCCTCGAGGTCATCATTTTTACTGCTTCTGCCGCCATACCACCTGGGGCCATTTTTGGAATCTTTTTCGGAACCCTTTTTTGGGCTGCTTTCTGTGACTGGGGAGTCACTCTGCCCCAAGGGCTTCTTTTATGAGACCCCCTCGACCTGCAGGCGGCTTTGCAGGGCGTGAAGAGTTCTTGTTACCCCTGTCCATGGGCCCTTTCAGATGTGGCTTTCTGTTTTTTTGAGGAGGCTCCCCCAAAGCTAGAGCTTGGGGTTTCACTTAGCATGGGGCATTGTTGTGTGTCAAAACTTTTCTTCTTTTATTTTGTCTAGCAATCTGGAGAGGTGTGTAAAGGTATATATATTATTAATACATACACATTTGAAATATATATATATATATATATATATATATATATATATATATATATAAAATACACACACATTTCAAGAAGGGGGTGGGGAAGCAGCCTAGAAACGTGATTTTCTCTTTCTTTTTTTTTTCTTTAAACTATCAGGCCATTGCAGCATCATGTAAAGCTGTCTATATTTTCAAGGATTTTCTGGTTCTTGCAGCCTGCTCTTGGAGCTGGGGAAAGCTAAAGGAATCCCTTTTTTTTTTTTTGTAATTTTATTTGGCCCTCCCAGCTCACACTGTTGTAGGAAGTAGGCTTTTTTTGTATGTTTGTTTGTTTATTCTTGAGACCACTGGGGTCGGGAAAGCTGAAGGAGCCCAGCAGAAAAAAACCTGGCCGGCTTGGGCTGCAGGGGCAGCCACTGCTCTGAGGAACAGGAGGCCGCCGGTCCGTGCTCGGAAGAAGCCAAGCCGGGTCTTGCCACAGGCAGAACGATTTCCGACGAGCCTGCAGCCGGCACCGCACCAGAGGCAGGGATCTTGAGAAGGAAATCGCTCCCCTGCTCGAGCCGGCGGCTCTGAATCCCGGCCGCGGTGCTCAGCGCGAGACCGTCAGACGCACTCACCAGACCGAGCCGGTGCAGTCCAGCAGGGGCGGCCCGAAGAAGGCAGCAGCAGAGACGGGGGGGCTTGGCTGAGCCGGGAGCTGCGGCACAGGGTGAGTACCTGCTGGAGCCGAAAGGATGTACTATTTTTTGTTTTTCGATGTTCCGCTTTTTATTTTTTACTCCCGTGTGGTCAGAGAAGCAGGCAGGCAGGCACGGGCTGGCAGCAAAGAAAGAAGGAAAAGGCCAGGTCTGAGAGCAGGGGCCCTTTTCACCTCGTGGTCACTAGGCCCACCCAAGTCCAGAGACCATTGATCAGCATGGCAGCCTGGTCCCTGCTTCCCAGCCCTCAGGGAGCACTCTGGGCGGGGGCTCCGAGCCAGGCCATCACCCACCCTCCTAGGTAGCCCTGTTTGACCATGCGGCCGGCATCCATGTTTTGCTCTTGGTTGCATGGTAGGGGCAATGGCCTCGGGGACTTTTTTTTTTTTTATAATGAAGCCCTATATTTTTTTTAACAGTAACATACACTCGGGGCACATGCTTTGGTGGGATACAATTGGCCACTCCCCAGGGAATCGCTGACTAGCGCTGTCCGTGGTGCTGAAGTAAGGCTGACTTAACATTGCTATGGGCGCAAGCAGGTTATTGTGCAAGTTATTTCCAGCGTTCTGGGTTTACATTGGGATCTGGTCTTCTCTCTGTTCTTAGCAGGAATTGCCGCCTTTGGCACCCAGCTGAGACCCCGTTTTGCAGCCTCGGCCTGAACACCTGGAAGAGCCGCAAACCATGGCACTGAATACTTTCCTCTTCGCCCAGTGCATCTTCCACTGCCTGGCCTTCCTCTTCAGCTTCATCGCCGTGGTGCCCCTGGCAGAGAATGGTGACGACTTCCAGGGCAGGTGCCCGCTCTTCACCCAGGGCATGTGGCTGAGCGTAAATGTGACGGCTGAGCGGCAGCGCTTCACAGTAGACGAGTGGGGGCCGGAATCTGCCTGCAGGTTCAGTGTCTTTGCAGCACTGCTGGCTGTGCTGGTGGCTGCCGTGCAAGCCTGGCGGACACTCTTCCAGCTCTCCAAAGGCCACGATGAGTGAGTAGATGATGATGGCGAGAAGCCCACCCACATTGCATGCCTACTCCAACTGCGCTGCTCGCCTTGCGCTCCCGCCTCTTCTATGATTCAAACCCCCGCTCTCCCACTCTCACGCCCTCTGTGATTTACAGTCCCTTACCATGCCCCCTCATTCCTGCACTCCCTCCTCCCCTGTGTTTTAACCCTCATCTCTGCCTTTCACCCCCACCCTCCCACTCCCACTTCCTCTGTGTATTATCCCCTTGTTTCTCCCCTTCCCCATCCCTTCCTCCTCTCTGATTTACCTCCCTACCCACCCCTCATCCATGAACTCCTGCTCTCAACTCCTCTGTGATTAGCCTTTCCAGCTGCCCCATTTCACCTCTACCCTCCCACTCCCGCTACTGGTTTCTCTGTGATTTACCCCACTGCTGCTTCCTCTCTCCTGCTCTGTGATTAACCCATCCCTGTTGCTCCCTCTCACCCCCGCACTCCCACCCATTTCCTTTGTGATTTACCTCCTCCATCACTTCTTCTTGCCCCGCACTCCTATTCTGGCTGGACTGTGATTTAGTAACCCCCGCCCCACCCGCCCCACCCTCTCACCCCTGCACTCCCACTCTCACCTCCTCTGCTGTTTGCCATGAGCTTTGGCTTTCCTCCACCTTTCCTCTGTCCACTGTTCCCAAGCTCTTTTTTTCCACCCCAGTTGCCATTAGTTTGGTTTTAGACTGACAGAGTACAGCAAATAAACTCTACTTTGGCCTTTTCCACCAGTGGCAGAGGGTAGTAGGGCTACATAGGCTGGGCTACATGAAGCTAGGCTTGACCAGACCAAGGCAATGTTTCATTCCACACTTTTAGTAAAAAAGTAGAGTCATTTACTACTAAGTCAAGGTCCTGTTCAGACTGATACCTTCTTAAAAGGGGTTGACAAAATTTGCCATTGAATTGTGATCAAAGGAAATGTTAGGAGAGGGATAAAGTGAAAGAATAATTTTTTTGTAGTTTAATATGAAGGAGCCTTTTTGCTAGAAGCAACATTGAATAAATGCTTCATTATAGTCCAAAAAGATATTAGTGTTATTTGTCATAAAATATGTGCAGTTTTCCTAAGTCTAACCCTATGTTGCTGTCAACAGTTTATATAGTAAAGTCTAACCTTGACATTTTGTGTAGGCTACATTAAAAAAACTTTAGGAATGGGAAACACATCTCTGTGATTGGTTTTACTGTCTATGTTGTACCTAACAACTTAGGAGACAGTTTGTCTGTATTACATTTTTGTTTGTGTGATAATAATTGTTTTATGTTATTGTGATTCCTGGAAAGAAACATTTTAAATTGTACAATGCCTGCAGCATTAATTTGATCAGGCATGATTCAAATCGACTAAAATAATTTAATAAATAAGTAAAGATGAACTGGCGCATAAACCAGTTTACTATTCCCTTTTCTTGCAAACATATGACATACCCAAAATCCATCCCCCTTAATCAAGGGTTTTCAATCTGTAACTTAAATGTGACTGTCAACTGTTTTGTTTCAGAGATCTTTGCTATAGGCCACACCATTAGAAAGCTTTAATTCTTACCTGCAACAGTTTTATTGGAAAAACAGTTCATAAAATATTGTTACTTAAGTACAGTATGTGCTGGGATTTTGTTTTTAGTGATTTAAAGCATTTGGTGGGGCAATGTCCCTCTCTACCTTTCCCCTGAATGTGAACCCATTCTTGTACCATTTCTTCAATAACGTGTGGGTAAACTGCTGCTCCGTGCAGGTTACCCCCATGTGTTCTGTTAAGGGTAGTAACTGCTGCTCCATGCAGGCTACCCCCACATATCTTATTAAGGATAGTAACTGCCACTCTGTGCAGGTTACCCCCATGTTTCTGTTAAGGGTAGTAACTGCTGCTCCATGCAGGTTACCCCCATGTGTTCTGTTAAGGGTAGTAACTGCTGCTCCATGCAGGTTACCCCCATGTATCTTATTAAGGATAGTAACTGCCACTCTGTGCAGGTTACCCCCATGTGTTCTGTTAAGGGTAGTAACTGCTGCTCCATGCAGGTTATTACTCCATGTGTTCTGTTACGGGTGGTAACTGCTGCTCTGTGCAGATTACCCCCATGCAGAAATGTTACACCAACCCTTTCTTTATGCCTTTAAGGATCCGCAGTGTTTCTCTCATGCCCTTTTGAAGTCATTAACTGTTCTCATCATCACCACCTCTTCTGGGAGAGCATTCCAGGCAACCACCACTCTGTGAAGAAATATTTTCTGATATTGGTTCTGAGTCTTCCCCCCTGGAGTTTCATATCATGACCCATAATTCTACAGTTTCCTTTCCAGTGGAAAAGGTTTGAAGTTTGAGGATCGTTAATATCTATCATGTATCTGAAGGTCTGCATCATATCTCCGCCGCACCTCTTCTCCTCCAGGATATACATATTTAGAACTTCAGCCTCTCCTTGTCTTCTGAAACAGACCCCCCACCATTGTGGTTGCCTTCCTCTTGACCATTTCCATCCTGTCTCTATCCTTTTTAGATCTCCAGAACTGTACACAGTACTCTAGGTGAGGCCTCACCAAGGATCTGTACAAGGGCATTTTCACTTCCCTTTTTCTGCTAGTTATTAGAGATGTGCAATCGTTTATCACGAATTAGGCAATTACAAAGAAATTGCCTAATTCGTCCTGGTTCGGGGGCCCCGAAACCCGAAAAGGATTTTCACCGAACTTCGGGGAAAATCCATTTTTCGGGTTTGTATGGGGAGAGAGGCACTTTTTTTTTTTTTTTAAATTAAAAACCACCCCAAACATTAACTATAATAACACCCCCCCCATCCCGATCCCTCCCCCTCCCCAAGACTTACCAACCTCCCTGGTGGTCCAGCGGGGTCCCCCCGGGTGCCATTTGACCCTCCGTGGCGTGCCCAGTGTGCTAGTGCTAGCCATGCTCAAAATGGTGCCGAATAGCCTCTGAACTACTATGTCACAGGGGCTACCGGCGCCATTGGTCAGCCCCTGTCACATGGTAGGAGAACCGACCAATGGCGCCGAAAGCCCCTGTGACATAGTATGGGCAAAGGCTATCGGCGCCATTTTGATTATTGGCAGCCGACGACGACAACGCTCCCGGACCCCCGCTGGACCCCCCAGGGATTATTGGCAAGCCTTGGGGGGGTCAGGAGGCCCCCCCAAGCTGGCCAAAAAGCTTGCCAATAATCCCTGGGGGGTCCAGCGGGGGTCCGGGAGCGATGTCGTCGTCGGCTGCCAATAATCAAAATGGCGCCGATAGCCTTTGCCCATACTATGTCACAGGGGCTTTCGGCGCCATTGGTCGGTTCTCCTACCATGTGACAGGGGCTGACCAATGGCGCCGGTAGCCCCTGTGACATAGTAGTTCAGAGTGCTAGCCATTTTGAGCATGGCTAGCACTAGCACACTGGGCTCGCCACGGAGGGTCAAATGGCACCCGGGGGACCCCGCTGGACCACCAGGGATGTTGGTAAGTCTTGGGGGGGGGGGGGGGTGTATGTAATGTACTAAAATTAATTTAAATGCGTGGGATGGGGGTTTTTTTTAGCTTTGTTTTCCCGCGTCGGTTTTTGGCCCGGTTTCGGTTTTCCCCGTTTAGTTTTTTTTTTTTTCAAAAAAACTAAACGGGGAAAACCGAACTTTACCATAAAGTATCCGAGTCAAAAAATGACCTGGTAGCAAAACACGAAGCACATCTCTACTAGTTATTCCTCTCTCTCTATGCAGCCCAGCATCTTTCTGACTTTAGCTATCGTCTTGTCACTTTGCTTTGCCACCTTCAGATCACCGGACACAATCACCCCAAGGTTCCTCTCCAGCTCTGTGCATGATAGTCTCTCGTGCCCCCATCATATACAACTTTTTTGGATTTCCGCACCCCAGGTGCACGACTCTGCATTTCTTGGCATTGAATCTCAGTTGTCAAATCTTCAACCATTCTTCAAGTTTTCTTAAATCACTTTTTATTCTCTCTACTCCTTCAGGCATGTCCACTCTGTTGCAAATCTTAGTATCATCTGCAAAAAGGCAAACTTTTCCTTCTAATCCCTCCACAATGTCACTCACGAACATATACATTGTTACAAATAACAGACCATAAATTAACCTTGCCCAAACTAAACAATTCTATCCTGGGGTGGCCTTGCCTGAAAACACCAGCCTATCAACTGAATTTAACATCAGTGTTTGGTTTAGGATTGGCATTAGTATCCTAATCCTCTCCAAATTGCTGAATAGAGGAGCAGAGCTGTCAAAACTTTGCCTCTAATGCAGTCCTTCAGTGAGTTGATCATTGTTCATAGAAGAGCCAGAATCACTACCATGCAGGTCCCATAGGATTGTGCATCTCATAGGCTTGTCTAGACCGTTGAAGCCAGACTGGCCATAACACAGTGTTGAAGGACCCAGGGAAGAAATTGAAAAGCCAAAGGCAAAGCTATTGTAAATAAACTTAGCTATATCACGGGGGGCTATAGCATTAAGCTTGACTAGAGATGGTGCTAGTGACATCAGATTATCAGTGGGGCTGGTGGACAATTGTCCCCTTTGATCTCTTGGACTCCGACAAATGTGTCAGAACTTGCAGGGGTTCCAAGTACATGTGTCTGAATTGTACTGCATGCAAACTCACCTCCCCGAGCTATGGTTAAGATTTCTATTGTGCTCTAAATGGGAAGAACTGGATAACCTGTCAGGGTTAAAGTGCCTCTGAAGCATCATTTCATCTAACCATATGATGCCATGTGATGGATTTATCCTCAGACATGCTCTTCTTAAGTTTTATATCATAGTTTAACCAAGCCCATCCTCCATAGCGCTTGTGCATGCGCATGATGGTGTCCAAATATCATACCAAGTACGGACTTTGTTCTGGTTCCTTCTCCACTGTCATGCTCTTGAATATATGTAAAGATGAAATCCAATTATTAATGTATTTATAGATGCAGGGTTTTTTTCCCCTTTCTCATCACACCCAGCTGATTTGACCCTCAAGTCTCCATTAATCCCATCTTGGTCTTTCATGAGCAAGGAGAAAATGTTAATAAATTCCCCTTTCCAAATCTATTTAATTGTTTTCTGTATATTTATCCTACAAACAGAATCTTCCACAGCTCTAACCTTGGGAAACATAGCTGGAAAGTCTGCTTCTTTTTTTTGTCTTAGTCTTCCTTCTACTATGCTGATCCTCATGCTCCATTTCGCTAATCTTGCCTTTCTTGGCGGATTTTTCTTAATAAATGATTTGAGTGCATTTCTGATAAGAGTAGTTAATGCTAATTCTTCATTGCTGGAATCAGAGTCAGACCTATCTGACTCCAATGAAGAAGCAGGCTATTTTTCCCTCCTGTCTTGAGGAATGCCTCTTGTTGCTGCAAAGTCTTGAACATTTTGGCCTCCATGTCAGGCATCTTATCAGTGAGGTACTGCTGCATCCAGCTGGTTCCATGCTGTTTAGCTTGATCATGGAGCTTGTCAATAAGATCCTCCAGTTCTTTCTGCTCAATGGAATGCACTGACACCGTATAACATTTGGCAGGCTGAGGGAGCCTCCCCTGGTAACATGGAGATAGGTCAATGTTTCATGTGATCATTTTTTCTATGTCCTTTGCTACTGATGAGGCCCTGAGGCTTTTTGTTGACTGATGCTTTGGGAGACATGATTCATTACTAAGAAAATAAGCAAAATGCAAAGTACATACAGGAGTTCAGCAATCTACATCTCACAGCTGTCTTTAATTTCTTCTTTCCTCCCCCCCCTCTTTTTTTTAAAAATATAACACAAACCATAAGGAGTGCTGGAGAGAGAAACGCGCTGTGCACAGAGGCCTCCCTAGTTCACAGCCCACTGCTCCCATCACTAGTTGACTCATCCATCTTCTGAAATACTAACAAGCAGTGAATGTTATTCCCATCTCAGAAATATGTCTGCAGCCAGCTGTACCTGCATCTAATCCTAAATGAATGTGGACCCTACTACCCTTTTAGGATGGCTGCTACCAATATTTTTTTTATAAATGGTTGCAGCTAATATATAACCTACCCACCAAAGATGGCTGCTGGTGAAACAGATCCAACCCCGCAAAACATCATAGACCTCTATAATATGGCCACTGCCAATATAGTGTGTTTCTCCCAAAGTTGGCCTCTGCTGCATCATGTCAATTCCTTAGAGAATGCTGTAGCTGGTATGGTGACGACCTCTTCAAGATGGCCGTTGACAAAGCAGCACTGACCCAAGATGGCTGCCACACAATGAACAGATGCCAGCCCTCCGTGGAGGCCTCATGAGTCTGCTGGCCTTAGAAAGGCCTAATAAACAATAGAAAAAGGGGGGAGCATATCCTCCCTTCTACATCGTTTGACTCCCCACCATCCCTTGTGACACATTGCGGTGTTGACCCAGAGTGGTCACAAGTATGCAGGACAGAAGCATGAGCTCTAGAATCAAAGCTCTAGTCCTCCTCTATCATCAAGTGATCCATCACTGCCTAGTACCTGCCCCCTACCCCTGGCATGTGGAGCAGCAGCAGCAGAACCAATGGCCCGGTGGTTTCCTGCATAAATACCCCCCTTCCTACCAGATATAATACCCTTTTTACCCTTCAGGCTCCCACTGGCTGCCTGCTCTGATGCAAAGACTCGGCTCTGATGCTCAATGCCAAGCGTGCTGCTGCTGCTGCCGCTGAACACTTCTGTCCAAGGAGACCATCAAGGAAACTGAGATGTAGTACTGGAGGGTAAGGGGCAAGAGACAGAGAAGAGGGGAAGAAAACTAAAGCCACAAAGGAGAGAAAGAGGCCAGGGCTGGGCCGGTGGGCCTTTTAAATGGCTGCAGCCCAGCAGCCCCCTTTCTTGTATTCAGCAGGCCATTGGTTTGCCTTGATCTATGTACCTGCCCACCACCCACCACCCTGAATCCCACCCCTGCTGTTGCTGTCCCACCCTTATCTGCCTCGAGGTGCAGGTTGGTACAGGAGGGATGGGAAAGCCCTGCCTGCACTGTGACTTCAATCCCCCCACCCCCGCGATATGGGTTCAGCTTGGTACCTACCTTATTATTTGTATGCTGATAAGGAATGCACTGATGCCACCTTTGGTCACCTTTCATTGTTTCATGAAAGAGTAAATGCATGATTTTCCTAAAATATACGATTTTTCATCAAAAAATATGATGTTAACTTTTAAAAAACCCCATTGCATTAAAATCACCTTTTAAAGATACCATTGCCAAACTGGCTGTAGCACAGTGGCCAGTCATACCAATCTCAAGATCTCTTCTCTTGGGTCTAGAGGAGAGGGGAGGAGAGATCTGTGGCCATGGACCCTGGGGGATCCACTTCACATTTTCTGGGGGTTGCCACCAGTATTGGCTGGGTTTAAAGTACTGGAAAATAAAGAAGTAACAAGTTGTCAAACTGAACATTTTCACTTTGTTTAATTTCTAGCAAGCATGACCTTAGAATAGAATCCATATGCAATAATTAGATACTGTGTGCAGAATGAAGCACTGCATCCATTTTCCCCCCTCTCATTCTCTCTCTAAAGGCTTTATGAAACAGCAGGCAGCCATGGGCAGTCTGCATGATTTCAGTGTGGTTCACCACTCATTTTCATTGGATGGAATGCAAGAAAAATGTTTTATGGCTTTGTTGTTATCTATGGATAAACAAAATCAGAAACTCACTTTGTGTTACAGGTCTGAGTAAACATAGGTTTTCTAAGGTATGAGAGGCCGGGCAGAACGAGTTGAGAGCATTCCTTTGAACAACATCTTATAATCAGGCCAGGGTAAAATTGTGTGCATCCCTTCTAATTCCCTTGATCAGTTTGGTAATACTGAGGCTGATTGAAAAAAATGACCTCATGGCACTAATACTTTGATTATTTTAAAGATTAGTTTGACAACTAGTTCACTAATAACATTTTCTGGTGTCTGTGTACTGGTAATTAAATAAGAAGTATTAAAATAAGAAAGCAAATCTGATTCTTGGAGTGACTGAAGCATGTTATATTATGATCTTTGATGACCTTCGAAAAATCAGATTTGTGAAAGTAATTTGTCGTTGCCAAAAATTACCCCAACCTATCATTACTTTGCATAGAGCTGGCCACTAGTTTCCACTAGGGATGTGAATCGGGCTTCGGACGATTGAAAATATCGGATGATATTTTCAAAATCGTCAGAAATCGGGGGCTCCACCAAAACGATAGGAAAACCCCACGATATTGATCATGGGGGTTCTCTTATTGTTTTGGGGGAGGGCGGGAAAAATGGCTCCTAGACCCCCGCTGGACTTTTGGCAAGTCTTGTGGGGGCAGGAGGGTCCCCCAAGACTTGCCAAAAGCCCCTGGTGGTCCAGCGGGGGTCCAGGAGCGATCTCCTGCACTCGGGCCATCGGCTGCCAGTAATCAAAATGGCGCCGATAGCCTTTGCCCTTATTATGTCACAGGGGCTACCGGTGCCATTGGTAGCCCCTGTGACATAGTAGGAGCACAAGATGGCGCGGGCCATCCAGTGCTCCTACCATGTGACAGGGTCTGGCCAATGGCATGGATACCCTGTCACATGGTAAGGGCAAAGGGCCATCGGCGCCATTTTGATTAGTGGCAGCCGACGGCCCGGGAGTAGGAGATCGCTCCAGGGACCCCCACTGGACCACCAGGTACCTGTAAAAAGTTGTTTGGGGTGTCGGGAGGGTGGGGGAAGCTAAGGTATTAGTTTTAAAGGGTCGGGGTGGGTTTTTTGTTTATCGGCTCGGGCGCAGCTGATAAACAAAACCGTGATCGGGCCCGATGAAAAAAAAACCACATGTGAATCGGAAAAGGAATCCGAATCGATTCCGGTTCCGATTCACATTTCTAGTTTCCACAGAATTCTGTAATGTAATGCTGTCAATTAAGGTATACACCCTTAGAAGGAGAAAGAAGAATTTTTTTCTTTCTGTGTTAAGGCTTTGGCAGCTCTCCAACTTGCAACTGAACCTGCCTTGGGAGGAAGAGAATTAGCAAGCTTTCAACTATGTGTCAACTAGAAGAACATTCGGGCCGATACAGTAAAAATTGCGGGAGAGCGGGTGAATGCCCGCTCTCCCGGCACACACACAGGCCACTCTCCTGTGCGTGCGATTCAGTAAGTTAATTTATTTAAATTAGGGCCCGCAGTAAAAAGAGGCGCTAGGGACACTAGCGCGTCCCCAGCCGACGCTCAATTTTGCCGGTATTGGTTCTCAAACCCGCTGACAGCCACAGGTTTGGAAACTGGATGCCGGCAAAATTGAGCATCCAGTTTTCAACCTGCGAGCCGCGGGCCCATTTTAAATTTTTATTTTTTTATTTTTAACTTTTTTTAACTTTTGGGACCTCCGACTTAATATTGCCATGATATTAAGTCGGCGGGTGCACAGAAAGCAGTTTTTACTGCTTTTCTGTGTACTTCCCTGGCACCGGCAGAAATTAATGCCTATCTTTCGGTAGGCGCTAATTTCTTAAAGTAAAATGTGCGGCTTGGCTGCACATTTTACTTACTGTATCGCACGGGAATGACTAATAGGGCCATCAACATGCATTTGCATGTTGCGGGCACTATTAGTCTCGGGGGAGGGGGGCTGGACACGCGTTTTTGACGCGCTATTACCCAATAAGGGGTAATGCTAGCGCGTCGAAAATGCGTGTCCAAATGCCAGTTAACAGTGCGCTCCACCGGAGCGCACTGTACTGTATCAGCCTGTGAGTGAAGAAAGCTACTTTTCATGTTCTCTTAAGAGTATATAGCACAATACATCTGCTTGGAGCAGATCAACCTAGCTAAGATTTCAAATTGGTTGAAGTGCTAATGGAGCACAGTGACATAGCCATGGGTGGGCCTGGGTGGGCTGTGGTCCACCAACTTGGGGCGCAGACCCACCCAATCAGGGCCATCTGATGCCAGAAAAGTCCTGAAGAATGGTCCCTGTGGATCATGAAGAAGGAGAGGACCCGATGCCATCCTTGTGGTGGCAAAGGAGAGGGCCTGGTAAAGTAAGGCTGCTGTGGGATCCCATCCCTGCGGCAGTGAAGAAGAGGGCCTGCTCCATGAAAACCACTGTGATTTCATCAACGTGGTGGCGAAGGAGAGGACCTACTGCAGTAAGGCCACCTTAGAGCCCATTGATGTGGTGGCAAAGGAGAAGCCTTGTGCATGTGTGTGTATGTGTGTGTGTGAATGGGAACCTGGATGTGTGTGCGTGAGAGAATGGGAGCCTGGGAGTTTGTGTGTATGGGAGAGAATGGGAGCCTGGGTGTATGTGTGTGAGTGTGAGAGAAAATTAGAGCCGAGGTGTGTGTGAGAATGGGAGTCTGGGTGTGTATGTGTGAGTGGGAGTCTGTGTGTGTGTGTATGCATGTGTCAGAATGGGAGACAGAGTGTGTGTGGGTGAGAATGGGTATATGGATGTGTGTGAAAGAATGGGAGATTGGGGGTGTATGTGCATGAGAGAGCGAGTGAGAGCCTGAATGTGTGTGTGTATGTATGTGTGTGTGTGTGTGTGTGTGTGTGAGAGAAAGAGAGCTTGTGTGTGTGAAGGAGTCTATGAGAGAAAGCATGAGCCTGTGTGTATGTGTGTGTGTGTGTGCGTGTGTGTGCGTGTGAGAGAGAGAATAATGGAATACATTAGGAGGAGAAAGAAGAAACAGAAAGAGAAGAGAGACCCTGGAAAAAGAATTAGGAAAAGGCTGACAAGGGAGACATGGAAGAAAGAGACCAGGACCAAGTTAACCAATTAGAAAAATGAAAAGATCAGACAACAAAGATAAAAAAAAAAATATGTATCTTCAGAATTTTTATTGATTGGAATATGCCATCTTTGGAAAAGTGCATTTCTTAAATTTTCATATTTTGCTCTTTCTTTACAGTTCCACTGTTCAGAGTCTGGCTTTTCAGGCTTTCTATTTCAGTTTTGTCTGCATGTTTCTGTTTCTAATTTATAGTCCTTTATTTCTGTATTAGGTAAGGGTTGGTCTGTGTTCTCCATATGTGTGACTGAGAAGCAGTATTTCTGTAGAGGTTTGTAGTAGTCCAGTTTGTTTTACTACCCCAGTAGGTGGTGTATTAATGTTCTAGGGCTTGCATTGCTGCTTTTTCAGAAATAAGGTTGCTGTTATTTGAGTCCTAAGAGTCAATGCTATGATTGTATGGTGTGGCAAGATTTTAGGGGTCTTTTTTTTTTTTTCATAGAGGTTTGTTACTTCACAAAATGTTTAGCAGTGGAGGGATTTTTTTTGCTAAGGTGATTCCAGAGTTTGAATATATTTTTTTCTTGTTGAGTTGTAATGTAATCTTTCCTAGTTCTGTTCTGCATCTGTTCTTATGATTCTTATGATTCTTTCTATTTTATTGTAGTTATGATCTCTGCCTTTCTGTAAAGAGGATTCATGAAAGAATCCACTGATATTTATTACATGATTAATTGGATCTGATGTATGTGTTTTTTGCTTTTACATGATATTCTTTTGTATTTATAAACTGTAATAAATATAGAATAAATTAATACAGATTAATAAGGCATTTTTAATATTGGTAAGTGCTTGAAATGATTGAGTTAAAATATTTTAAAGTGTCATTCATGAATCATGACAGCTGTTGCAGACTATTTAGAAACCCATTGTAGGGTGCATGCTAAGATTTATCAACAAGAATACAACTAGTAGGGCTCAGACTTATATGCCTATGGCCCAGCCATGTTTACTTTGGGTCCACCCAAAAAATCAGTTCTGGCTATGCTACTGATGGATCAAATCAGAGAAAGAAGAGTTCCAGGTAGACCTTTCCATTCAAAGAAAGAGTAGCCTAAATAATTATGGAAGAATTTTAGTTAATTTTACATAGACACATTGATAAAACAATCAAAAGTATGAACATTTTCTATCAATATACGGGTCGCAAATGATAGATAAGACCGGACGGCTTGGTAGCACCAGGCACGTCGTCAAAAGGCTTGCTGATGCGATCCCGTTTCTATCTTAAAATCACATTTTTTGATACGTTTCAAATATTCTGATGGATGGAGAAAGACTCAGATATAGTACTAGTTGAAGCCGATACCTTTTGTTTGTGATTGAATGATTCATAATTAGATCGTTTTTGGCTCTTTGTGATTGTTCGGTTTAGAATTTTAGTTAATACATGTTAATCCTGCTTTGCTTTTGAGCACTCTGATTTTTTACGTTCATTATTATCTCAGGGAGTATTCTCCTACCCCATGACCAGATAATTAGAATCATGCATTGTCCAAATAGCTGGTTCTTTTTTTTCCATCCTCTTCACTCATGGTTAATCCATACAGTGACCTATTTCACTAAATGCCACTAAAATGGCATGAAAGTGTTGATCTCAAAATCGATTCCTTTCTATGACAACCCGGCAGCCATTCTGATTATTAAGACAGGAGAATACACTCTTCTGTATTAATTAGCTTTACTGTTTGACTTTATTAACTCAAGATGAAATATATTTTTTCACTTTGTAAGCTTGTCAAAGATGTTTGATGTGGTTGTGACTTGTATCTGAATTCTCAGGTATTAACCAACATCTGAAGATACATACAGATTCCTCACACTCTATCTAATCTACCAATTTATTTGTTTATTTTATTTATTCATTTTTATATACCGTCATTCGGTTCAGCCATCATAACGGTTTACAAAGTCAAACAAAAACAGATAAATTATACATAGTTACAAAAAGTACCTATCTATCTATCTATCCCCAAAATAAAAGGAACCCAAATTTAATACAAACTTATCAAATTATATAAAACACTTTATTAATACATTATCAAATACTATCAGTTTAAAAAGTGTACTTATAATCATTCACACCATTAACAAATACACATTAACATGTCCACATGAAAAATACAATAACATATAAAACAATGATGCATCCATATACATATTTCCAAACATTTTTATTATGTTACCTCAACAAGCAATAAGACCCACTTGTTTCACCAGACACAGCTTCTTCAGGGGGAAAAAATGAACCACTCCACTGATGCAACATGGCCAAACAATGATCCAAAAGATGCCTCACAGCAAGGCTGAAATCCAAACTACTACAGTTCAATTCAGCATGGTACCTCTTAACATGGACAATCACTGTTCATAAAGAATCTCACCGATGTTCCTAAAAATATATAGGAGAGATAACTGTAGAGAAAATCCTTATATCTTCTGTGGCAATTAAATAAAAGTGAATAAAAGAGCACACAGTTATATACGTTCAAAGTCACAAAAAAAGTAAATTGTAATATCATTCAAGAGACCTTCATAGACAAATGGGAGTACAAAACTCTAATTTAAAAGTGGTAACTAGTATCACTGAAATGAGCTGCCGTTCCCAATCTGTAATAATCATAGGTCTCAACAGTTCATCGCAAACTTGCAAAAAACATTTTTTTGTCTTTCTTTTTAAATGCATATAAAAGTCTTTAAATAATTGACACTTATCTCATTAGAAGTCAGATGAGAAAACGCTCATAGAGACAACAACCCCTAAAAATATTTACCCACAATTTTAACTCTTATCCTTAAATCCAATGAAACTACACCCATACTGCTCATGCTGAGGCTTACTGGCTCTCATGCTGCCATCCATTCAGTCAACTTTATGGCTTTATAATGTTTGTACACTCTCAAATCATGATCCCACTGGACCTACTCAGAGACCTAAAATCAAAATCAATACACATTTAGAAATATTGATGTATAACTCTCATGAACCAAGCCAACAAAGAACGAATATTGATATATAACTCTCATGAACCAAACCAATCATAACAGCACACCAACATACCGTGCATGCGCACTACTGCTAAACTGCCAGAATTTAAACCAACCAGTAAATTCAGGCTATATCAGTTGTTCTTGAGCTGTAAAAATTACACCCATTTAACTTCATGATCTAACCCCGTCATTTCCAATGTGTCCCAATTATAAATGAATCGTTGTTCTTTACGTATCAATAGTTGAGAGATGTCACCTGTTGTGTTTGACAGTCCGTGGGTCTACCTCGTGGACCACTACACTTACCTCCGGGCCTGAGCCATGACCAGTGCTGTCAAGGATCTCCCATGCAGCCGCGCGGCAGACCGCCATGCTCCACCAGATCCAATGCCTCTGATGTGACTCACAGCAGGACACTGCTGACACACTCTGTGGTCTCCCCTAGGCCACTCGCACCTGACTTCTCATGATTTAAAGGGCCCACGGCAGGAAACCCTCCGCAGCCACAACTGATGACCTCATAGGCGCTGGTCTGTGAAAGACCCTTGCTTCTCTATGGTCCCTGCCTCGGCAACAGGTCTCCCTACGTTCTGAGCATGAGTTGCCTCAGAGTTCCTTGTCTTCATTTCCCAGTTTCTGTGCTCTTGTCTAGTGGTCCTCCTCTTCATTTCTCAGTTCCTGCGTTCCTTTCTGGTTCTTGTCCTTCATCTTCAGTGTCTGTGGTCCTTCTTCAGTTCTTCAATGTGCCTTGCCTCCTATGTTGCTCCTTGCCTTCCTGTCCTGCCTCTCTGTCCCACCTTTGCTATGGATGGATACCAGGTTTTGACCTTGGCCTGACTTCTGGATTCTTCTGAATGCCACCTGCCACTAACCCTACCCAGCATCCTCAATGGATTTTCTGACCACTAGCAGAGGCCGCCACCTAAGACATGCCGGCCCTAGCACCCAAAGGCTCAACCCAAGGAGAATGTAGGCTGGTATACGTGAAGCTCCAGTTGGGCCTTTGCCTCATCTGACTCTGCCTGCCGATGGTGGGGACCTGCAGGGCTCCTCCCTGCAGGTTGCGCCAACTCCACTTCGGTCTAATGGTCCATGCCCACAATATCGTCACCTTGTCTAACATTCACCTGACAAATAACAAAGAATTTTAAATCATCCACCAAATACTGAGCAGCTATCTATTGGTGCTTGTTACTTACCAGTTTGGATCCAGCTAATAGGGACGTGCAGAGGGACCACATATGTTGCATTCGGTATTCGTATTCGTTGGGGGCAGATACATTGCATTCGGCAAGGGGGGCCCCCGATAAGTTCATGGTTCATTTTTATTCGTTTCCCAGCTAAAATTTAATTAACTACAACCCCCACCCTCCTGTCCCCCCCAAGACTTACCAAAACTCCCTGGTGGTCCAGCAGGGGGTCCAGGAGCAATCTACTGCACTCATGCCGTCGGCTGCCGGAATTACTATGTCACAGGGGCTACCGGTGCCATTGGTCGGCCCCTGTCACATGGTAGGAGCATTGGATGGCTGGGGCTTGTGTGCGTCGCCGGGCCTATGCAAAATAGGCTCGGTGCGTGTAACCCCCTTACGAGCGTAAATCCAGCTGGATTTACGCTTGTAGGGCTTTTAAAATCTGCCCCTTAATGTTTCCTGACTTAAGCACTTGAA
Source organism: Rhinatrema bivittatum (assembly GCF_901001135.1). Lineage (NCBI taxonomy): Eukaryota > Metazoa > Chordata > Amphibia > Gymnophiona > Rhinatrematidae > Rhinatrema > Rhinatrema bivittatum. The sequence goes on along the minus strand of NC_042618.1, from coordinate 45,633,260 downwards.
GCAATACTCTCACCTAAGTATTATGTATCAAGTAGACAAACCTGTCGTAACAAGTTGATCCCATAAAGATCTATTTTTTTGCAAAGCAAAAATCGGATATTCTGCAAACATCTGGTCAACCTGAAGAATAGACCAATGTTTGTAAATTATGTTTTTAATATGTGTGGGATGATTTGAAAAAGGAATTGCACATACAAAATAGTCATAGGTAGTTTATTCCCAGTGATAACAAACTTTCTCTATTTGCATAGAGAGCTTGCTTATTTACTCTCTATATTAACTTATTTGTATATCCATGGTTCTTAAAGTGCATAGACAATTCACTAGCCCATGTTTGTAATGCATATCAATGAGCACAACCTCCAAAGATGGAGGAACTGCCCAAGTGGAATACTGTCCTTAAGATTAAGCGAGTGAAAACTAGTGTAGTGCAAAAGTGTGTTTCTATCAGTTTTTATTTCCTAAAAAACTGTGGTCAACAATTGATCAAACTCTTTATTCACTTCCACATCCAAAAATGAAATATGTACTTGATGATATTGAAATGCAAATTTCAAATTAACATCTTGGTGATTTAGTCATCCCGTGAATTCCAATAACTCCTGTATTGATCCTGACCAAATAAAAAATATATTGTCTATGAATCATTTTCATGTGACCACATGTTTTGCATACATGGAATCATAGACAAACTTAGTTTCAATGTCATCCATATATAAACACACTCACAATATTTGTAAGTATGTAAAGATTTTGATTTTAGGCCTTTGAATAGGTCTGGTGGAAAAGTGATGTGAGAATGTGCAAACATTATAAAGCCGGCAAGTTTCCTGAATGTTTGGTAGCATTATGTTATCCAGTAAGCCTCAGCATGAGTGGTATGGATGTAGTTTCATTGGATTTAAGGATAAGAATTAGAATTGTGGGTATATATTTTTAGGAACATTGTTGGGATTCTTTATGAACAGTGCTTGTCCCTAGTGTTTTACATAATTTGATGATAAGTTTGTATTAAATTTGAGTTCCTTTTATTTTGGGTATATAATTGTAACTGAATTCAACACAGTTGGTTCTGATCTATCTTAGGGGCTCATTCACACAGTCGTGTTAGGCATGGTGGTAAATGCTTTTACCATGCAATAAATGGTCTAATGCAGGGATAACATAAGGTATTTAAAATATCTCACATTACTCAATGAGCTGACTAGCCAATGCATGCTAATCTGTTCATTAATAGCCTAAACAATGCAAATCAAATAATGCGGCATGCCATAAAAATCAGCAAGCAGCGTTTTTTGATTTGAAGTTAGGTACAACTCAAGCTTTGTAGCGAGCTTTCCTTAGGAGCAGCAAGACACTACGCAGTACGCACGTCCCAATGTTTCAGGAACCTAGGGTTAAAGTTGCTACTGGGTCCCAAGTAATCCCTCTAAAAGTTAAGAAAAAACCCTGGGAGTCTCCATAGACACTCTGTCCCACTCCCTCGCCATACTGGAAGCAGCTGTAGTAAGAAAAAAAAAGTAAAATTGTTTTTAAATATCCCGGTCAGGCCTTGCCCTCAATCCCTCCCCATTAGCCCCTGGAAGTTGGGATCCCCAGTCCTCACCCTAGCCCATTCTCTGGATCCCCCCAGAACTTACAATTTTAACACTGGTGATGTAGTGGTGGCCAGGAGCCACCAGGCCTAAGCTCCAGGCTTGGTGGCCACCATTTTTCAAAGTTTATTACTGTTATTTATTTATTTATTTAAGAATTCAAATATTCCCCAATTCTATTTGATCCATTGCAGATTACAGAATACATGCATAATACATTTAAAATTAATACAATAAAACACAAACACAACAGATACAAGTCTGATCTGAAAAAATTAATATAAATTACCTCATAAAAACTTGTTCAAATAAAATACTTTTAACATTTTAATTAAATTTTAAATAATCAGGCTGACTGCGAATCTTGATGAGAATTAGAATTCCACAATGTAGGACCAAAAACTGAAAAAGCTTTGGTCCTTGTTACATTCATACTATAATCAGAAGATGAGCAATTTGATGATAAACATTGAGATGAAGAACAGAAAGACCTAGATGGAACATACCAAAAGACTTTGTCTTTCAAACATTGAGATTCTTGATAAAGGGCTTTATGAAGCAATGTAAGCAATTTAAAATGTACATGTTGAGGAACAGGCAACCAATGCAATTCTTTCAAATAAGGTGTCATTCTTTCTCTACAAGACATGCCAAAAGTAGTCCTGACAGCAGCATTCTGTACTAATCGCAAACCATGCATCAGATATTTAGGAAACACGATAATTAAAAGAATTACAATAATCTAAATTAGACATTATTAATGCTTGCACAACCAAGCAAAAGTCTTGGAGAGACAGAATATTCTTTAAAGGCCTGATCAGACACAATTTAAAGAATGCATTTATAGTAACTTTTTAACTTGAACATTCAATACTAATTTAGAGTCAATAATAACAACTAAATCACAAATCTCATCAGATAAAGAAAAACATCGACCACAGTAACAGGTTCTGAAAGAATAGGATGAGATTATTTACCCAGGTTTTTCACAATTTAAAACTAAATCATTATCAGCAAATCACTTCTTGACTCTAAAAAATGGCTTATCAAAAGTTGCAGCAGGGAATTCCCCAATTGTATCACTGGGCATATAAAGTTAGGCATTGTCCGCGTATATGTTATAAACTAGCTGCAGGGATGGTAAAAATTGTCCCTAAAGGATATAAAATAATATTAAAAAGAGTAGCTGCTAATGAAGAACCTTACAGAACTCCAGATATACAAAAATTGTTATGTTTATTGGTCCATGAGCTGCTCCTGTGAACTGCTGCACTCATCCCTGGTTCCGATGACCTCTAGCTCCTGACCCCGCCAAGCTCCTTGCTCGCCTGTTCAGCAGGATGCTGTGTTTCATTGAACCTGGATGCTGCCGATGCACTCCACAGAGGAAAGCTGCTGATTCCCAGCCAGGCTTCCATTAGGCAAGCGTGTCCGACATCACGATTCTTAAAGGGCCCATGGCAGGAAATCCCCTGAGGCACCCATTGATGACTTCACAGGCTCAGGCCTATAAAAGGCCTGAGCTCTCTCTTCCATGCTGCCTCAGCAACAGGTATCCCTAAGTTCCAGTGGTGCGTGTTGTTCCTGCATTCCTTGGTTCCAGTTCCTGTGTTCCTTGTCTTCATTCTCCAGTTTCTGTGATTCTTCTCTTCAGTTCCAGTGACCCTTGACTTCAACTTCAGTTCTTCAGCTTCAATCCTTTAGCTTCAGTCTTTGTCTCTTCACTGCATGTTTGTTCCTCTCTGTGCCTTCCTGCCTAGCCTACCTGTCCTACCTTTCCCTTTGGACAGATACTCTGTATTGGCCACTGCCATCTGCCACTGACCATTGCCCAATTCCTGGATCTCCTTGACTGCCACAGACCTCTGTCTGCCCTTGGACAAGCCTCTCTTATGCCTACTCTGACCCAGTTGTCCCAACGGACCCAATTGTCATCAGCAGTAGCCTCCACATAAAATCTGCAGGACCTGGCACCCAATGGTTCAACCCGAGGGGAACGTAGGCTGGTAAGGGTGAAGCTCTAGTTGGGCCTCTGCTTCATCTGGGTCTGCCTGCTTATGGAGGTGACCTGCAGGGTTCCTCTCTGCAGGTTATGTCAACCCCACCTTGGCCTAAGGGTCCATGAGTACAACAGATTGCTGAGGCCATGGACCTGGTGGACTTGACATCCCTGCAGGTCATCCCTGCAGGTCATCCCAGGTCTCGCCCATAAGCTACAAGTCCAGCAAAAAATCCTGGAAATCCTGGTGGCATCTATGGACTGGTTCTCCATATGGCTGGATGCACTCATCACCTCAGCGGCTCCACACCTCCTATGTCAGTGCTGTACCGCCCGTGGCCTCCAGTTGTCCCATACCGCAACTCCTGGCTCCATCCCAGTATACCAGGGACCCCAAACAATGCTGGGGTTTTCTGAACTAGTGCCAAAAGCATTTTTCCTTGCAATCACCATTGTTCCTGGTTGATTTGACAAAAATGACCTACATCCTCTCTTTATTGGATGGTATAGCCATAGTATGGGCCTCCCCCCTCTGGGAGCATAAAGACCCACTGCTGCACAATGTGCAACAATTTACCAAACTCTTCAAGATGGTCTTTGAAGAATCTGGTCGAATGGCCACCCTGGATTCCGACTTACTTCACCTTTGCCAAGACACCAGAACCCTGGTAGAATATGCCATAGAATTCAGGACCCTGGCAACAGAGCTCATCTGTTGAGAGGACTATCTCATCACCATCTTCCTTGAGGGTGTTTCTCCATGGATTAAGGACAAGCTTTCTTGAAGGATGATTGAACTAACTGGGAATATTGATCGCTGACTCTAGCAGAGGGTCCATGAGGTTTGCCTGCCTTGTAGAAACATTATGCTGCACCCCGGTTCCAATGGCTGCTGTCACCTCCGGCTCCTGCTCCTATGACCCTTAACCCTCCTGTACAGCCCATGCAGATGGGTCGCAGTCATTTGACCCCCAAGGAGAGGCTTTGCCATAGTCAACAGGACCTATGTTTGCATTGGGCTGGCCGGGGACATCTGCTGACCCAATGCCCGCTGAAGTCAGGAAACCCCAGCACCTAGGGTCCAATGGGGAGACAACCCTAGGCCTTACCATTCCAGTTCCCCAATTGCTACTTCCAGTGACCTTAGTGTTGGGTTCCATAAGCTTCACACTCAGACATTAGTGGATTCTGGTTCCAGTGGGAACTTTATCTTGAAGGAACTTGTGGACCAACTCCTTATTCCTGTAGTCTGGTGGACCTCCCCCTTGATAATTTCTTCCATCTACGGAGTCCGTCTTCCTGACCAGATCACCTTGACTACTAAGCCAGTGACCTTCATCAAGAAAAACTCAGCTTACACATAATCTCCAGGGCCATCCATCCCATAATCCTGTGATTACCCTGGCTCCAATAGCATCACCCGCAATTTGACTGGGCTACCTTCAACTCATCAGATGGGACCAAGACTGTATAATTTTCTGCAGGGGTGGATTGTGGGAAAATAGTGGCCCGGGGGATTCTTCTCCATACTGGCCCAAGGGTACCCAATTACACATACAATTTGGTGAATCACCAAATACAGAATAAAGGGACCATAAAATATACACAGAAATGCACAGACAAACTGAACTGGAAATCACAACAAGTTAGACTGTATGTAATGCAGCAATGGAAAAACAGAAAATACCATCATTCCTCATAAAATATCAAACAATAAAATCAAGAACTATAAAACATTAATCACAATAGGAAAATCATACTAAAAATATATATTTCAAAACTGCTGATGAATAGAACCTCCAGTAATTTAACTCAGGGAAATTTTCAAAAATGTGAATATAACACTAATAAAATATTTCAAAAAGAGCAGACATCAAATAATATTCAATAATTAAAATTAATAAGGATAGAAAAAATTCACGGTTCTCCATACCTGGGAACTTTTAATTCCAGTCACCTTGAGATGGTCATGAATTAGTTGTTCTCTAGCACAGTGGTTCTCAACCTTTTTTCTGTCGGGATAAACCTGACAGATGGTTCTTACATGTGTGACACACTGAACACATGACCATGTGCATCCACAGGAACCCCCCTGACCCACAATTATGGATGTAAAGCAGAATTATGACATTCCCCGTACAACTTACCTTACAAAAAATATATGCTGGTTCTTGTGTCAGGAACACAAACTCCAACTACCAGGCTCAATAGCCCTACTTATGAAAAGACAGCAGTTTATCACTAATGCATGTTCTCTTGAGAAAATAAAACAAAATAAGACTAATACAGTAAAATACCTCACCTCGGTCACATACACAGAACCAACCTAACATACTCCCAGGATCTGCAGTATTGTACATAAACTAATCCACACACAGTTACACTTGTATTATGGAATGCACTCAAACAGTAACAATCCTACCTATGAAAATTCAACACTACAAATATTAAATCAGGCCCTAAACACCAATGCACCTCCTATTAGGAAAACAGAACTAGCCAAGCAGCTATAGATCCCAACACAGAAATAATTGTATAACTATACTAATAAGCAGAATAAATGTTTCACAACAACTATGAACAGAATAATATCCAACAATTAAAAACTCATAAAAATTATTTAAAATTCTCCAAAAACCAATAAAATATTTCAAAACAGCAGACACATCACATAATATTCAGTAATTAAAATGGCAGTCAATCAAGAAAAATAAACTTAAAAAGCCACTTTTACTACCCCCCCCTCCAGCAGCTCTCCTAATCCTCTTCCATGCAGGCCAGTAGCAAACGCCAGAAGCAGTAGTGGCTGAAGCTCTTTACTCATGGTCCTCTTCCTTAGGGCACACAAACAATTTTTCTGTCTCTCACACAAACACACATACCAGTTACACCCCCATGACCAGTTTCTGTCTTTCACACACCAATCATCTCCCGACCAGTCTTTCTTTTACATACACACCAGTCACCTTCCCGATCAGTCTCTTTCTCTCATGCACACACACAGGCTTCCCACTTCCATGTTCTATCTTACATATACAGGCTTCTCACTGCCATGCTGTGTCTCACACACACCCAGGTTTCTTACTCCTATGCTAGCTCTCGCACATGCACAGGCTTCTCATTCCCATAATCACTTTCTTTTTCTCTCACACACACATACCTGTCACCCCAACATACCAGTTTCTGTCTCTCCCACACCAATCATCTCATGACTAGTCTTTCTCTTACACACACACCAATCATCTCATGACCAGTCTTTCTCTTACACACACACACACTAGTCACCTTCCCGATCAGTCTCTCTCTCTCATGCATACACACAGGCTTCCCACTCCCATGTTCTGTCTTACATATACAGGCTTCTCACTCCCATGCTGTGTCTCACACACCCAGGTTTCTTACTCTTATGCTAGCTCTCGCCACATGCACAGGCTTCTCATTCCCATAATCACTTTCTTTCTCACACACACACACTCCAATCATCTCCCTGACCAGTCACTTCCATTGTCTCTCCTATATACACACATCACCTCTTTGACCAGTTTCTCTCAATCACACACTTTACATGATTTAAATCAAATGCTCTCAGTTACACACAGGCTCTCAGTCACAGTTACACATGCACACTCTCAATCTCACATACATTCTCTCACAGACAGGCTGGCTTTCTCTCTCTCTCATTTCCTGCACCCCCCCCCCCCTGAGCACAAATGGTAGCTGCAGCAGCCTCTTCCTCTAGTCCCCGCATGCCAAGAAAGAAGAATCCCATCGGCCACAGGAGGCTAATTCTGCTGTCTCCTGTGCCGATTTCTGGCTGCTAATTTTGCTCTGGGCCCACACTACTGATCAGGGCCGTTGCTGCCGCTATTTTTTCATGCGGCATGGCTCTTTCTTCTTCCTGCGCACCCCACTGCACTTCACTTCCTGTTCTGGGCCAGGGGGGGCAGGTGCGGGAAGAAGAAAAGGCCCAGCCGCAGTTGCCAGCCTCCACTAACACTGCTGCTGGCACTTATGCCATTCTTCCACCATCACCACCACCAACCTGGGCTCTCGCGTTGGCCTATGGCCTCCTTTCCTTTTCTTTGACCACCACTGGCTTGGGTTCCGGCGGCGGCTCGTGGCCTCTTTTTTCCTCTCGGATGTCACAGTCCCAGGTTCTTGTGGCAACACTTGGGTTTCTCTTCACTTTTTTCAGCCACTGCCAGCTTGGGCTCCGACAGCGGCTCACGGCCCCTCTTTCTTTCTTCAGCCGCCGCTGGCTTGGGCTCCGGCGACGGCTCATGACCCCTTCTGCTTGGGCTCTGGTGGGGGCTCTGCCGCAGCCTTGCAAGCCTCTCTTCCGGCCCCACGTGGCTGTCTTCCGGCTATGGCAGGATGGCTCTGCCGTGACCCCGCAGGTTTCTCTTTGGGCCGCAGCGCCAGCAGACCCTCTTCTTGTCTTTGGCCGGGAAGTCAAAAAGAAAATCAGGTGATGGGAGTGACTGGCCCATCGGGGGAAGCCCGATCCCCCAATAGGGCAATCCGCCCCTGGTTTTCTGTCTGGAACATGTTGAATTCCTCACTGTCTGATCATGGCTATAACTCTTCCAGGACTTCCTCCACAATACACGAGATCCTGCCTCCTCACTGCACATATGAGCTCCTCCCAGACCCCAAGCCTCTGCATGGAAGGGTCTACCCCTTGTCACTTCCCAAGATGCAAACCATGTCTGACTATATCTGGAAAAACCTAGAACGTGACTTTATCCAGCCATCTTCTTCTCCAGCCAGAGCTGGATTTTTTTTCGTTGCAAAGAAGGACATTTCTCTCAGACCATGTATCAATTACCAGGGCTTTAAAGCTATCACCACAAAGGACCATTATCCCCTACCACTAATATTGGAGCTCTTTGATCACCTACAAGATGTAAAGATTTTCACCAAGCTGGACCTCAGGGGGGGCATATAATCTCATTCAAATCAAAGTGATGAGTGGAAAACAGCTTTTAACACCTGCAATAGACATGTCAAGTATTTGGTCATGCCCTTTTGGCTTTGCAGTGCACAGCAGTTTTCCAAAGGATGGTAAATGAGATCTTTTATGACTTACTATACACCTGTGTGGTTGTGTACTTAGACGGCATATTGATCTTCTTTCAAACTCTCAGTATCCACCAGCGAGATATCCGCACAGTCATACAACACCTACGGGAGAACAACCTATATTCCAGGCTGGAAAAATGCCTCTTTGGACAGCAGGAACTGGAGTACATTGTTTCTCATGGCCCCATCCGGTGGGAGTTCAGGCTTTTCAGAGATTCTTGGGATTTTCTAATTATTATCATCCCAAACTATTCCTCCCTGGCAGTCCCTCTTACTGCCCTTACCTGCAAGAGTGCCAATACCAAGGACTGGCCACCTGAAGCCATAAAAGCATTCCAGAAGCTGAAGGACACATTTGTGGATGAGCCCTGTCTACGACATCCAGACTCCAAGTGGCCCTTCTTCCTAGAAGTTGATCTCTCAACTTTGGGCATAGGGGCAGTTTTAAACCAACATTCTCCAGAAGGAATACTCTGCCCATGTTCCTTTTTTTCAAAGAAGTTCTTACCCATGGAACATAACTATGGCATTGGAAATCAAGAGCTATTGGCTGTTAAATAAGCACTTGAGGAATGGCACTATCTGCTGGAAGGAGCTCAATACCGTATCGCAATCTATATAGATCATAAGAACCTCGAACATCTTCATTCATGCAATTTGTGGGTGGAACCCATTAGCTTGCAGAAATGTTAACTTTTTACTTTCTTTAGCTTTGTAGTGAGAAATGTTATCTTCGGCTAGTAAGAGGTTCTTCAGCTTCCTCACATTCCTCTCATATTTATAAACTTAAGGAGAAATATTATAGAAGCTACTCCCAGTGAAAATCCAGAGTCAAGTGAGCTGAGTTAAGCCTTGACTGAGTTTGCCTATTTCATTTCAAAATTAATTTACTCATTCCTAGATTTTTGGTTTAGTTGCAATTAAAAAATATACTGTGAATTGTCTGCAAATGCCAGAAGTCTGAAAAATAAGATTGTAGCGTTTGAATGTATAGCACTGAATGAAGATGTAGATATACTAGGCCTCTCAGAGATCTGGTGGAAGTAGGATACTGTGACACCAGGGTGCAAATTATTATATCAAAATGATAGTCCAAATTCGTGGAGGGATGGTGCTATAAGTTAAAAATAGATTAAAGTCAAACAGGATAAAAGTCCTGCAGGAGACAAAATGCACTGTGGAGGTGATGGAGCAAGGACAGTATCTGAATTCAAGAAAGCATGGTATAAACACAGAGGATCTCTGAGTTTGTAGTAGGGACTGTAAAGCTGAATATTGGTAGGGTTGTACATTTTTCTGAAACAAAAGTATAAAACATGACGAATTAGCCCATTTTTTGTTTCATTTCAAATGACCCACAAATAAGTAAAAAAAAAATTTTTTTTCAATAATTTTTGGTTTTTGGGAAATAGTGTGTATTTTTAGCATATTCTTCACCCTATTAGCATATAGTGCATGTTATTTGGTGATAACATGCACTATTAGCAAATAGCACACACTATTTCACGAAAAGAAAATACACCCCCCCCCCCCCCCCCCCGAAATTAAAAACCTTGAAAATGAAAAATGAACAAAAAAGCCCAGAAAAGTGAAAAAGCAAAACAAAGATTAAAAAAAATTAGCATGCACATCCCTAATCATTGGTGAGGATGGGCAGACTAGAAAGGCCATATGTTTTTTCTGACATCATATTTCTATGCTTCTATGTTACTAAGACCTTGAAATGCGAACAGAATTTAGGGAAGCATACAAATTAGACAACACGATAATAATGGGAGATTTCAACTGGGTAAATGTCTCATTGGGATGTGCTAGGGAGATAATTTTTTAGGTGTCATAAATGACTGCTTCATAGAGCAGCTTGTTCTGGAACTGATGAGCAGGGGTACTAGTCTAGAACTAAACCTCACTGTGCTGCAGTATTTGGTGCGAGAGGTATCAGTGGTGGAGGACACTTTGCAATAGTGATCATAACATAATCAAATTTAAATAATCACTGAAGGGAGGAGATAAGGTAAACTACTATAATTAGATAGAATAAAATGGTTGAAAATGTTAATTTATATGTAGCATGGATGCTATTTAACAACACCATCTTGGTGTTAGGATTCGTGGGTTTCGTGGACCCTTGGCCTGAGGTGAGGGTTGGTACCACCTGTGGGGAGGAGCCCCACAGTTCCCCACCATCGGGAGGCGAGGTCAGCTGTAGCAGGAGATTCAGTAGTGTAGAGGAATGGAGCATCCTGCGTCATAGCCACGTGATTGTAGGTGTTAGTAGAGGGAGTACTGTGGGGGATCCCAAGGAGCGGGGTGAGAGACACAGTTCAGGGAGAACCCTCAGTATACTCGCAGAACTGGAGAGGCACGAACCAGAGCAGGAACCTCCGAGAGAGAGAAGCACTGGGCAGGCCCCGAGGAGTGGGGAGCGCGGGATAGGAACTTCTGGAGGTCCATAGCAGAGAGTGTCCCGAGGGGCGGGGCTGCGCAGCAAGAGAGGTTCTGGCGAAGCCCGAGTGAATCTCTGCAGTAGTGATGAAAGCAACCCCGGGAGCGGGGCTGCACACAATGGAATCTCCGACAGAGAAATGAAGGCACTACCCCAAGGAGCGGGAGTGCCAAGTAAAGTCTTTGAAGCAGAACATAAGCGCTACCCCGAGGAGCGGGGAAGCGCAGGCATAGTCTCTGATGTAGAACGTAGGTGCTACCCCAAGGAGCGGGGAAGCGCAGGTACAGTCAGAGGTGTAGAATGAAGGCACTGCCCCGAGGAGTGGGGGAGCACAAGTCTAGACTCCAAGCAGAAGGTAGTTCCGAGGGACGACCCTGAAGAGCAGGGAAGCCGGTAGGCAGGAGCTCTGGGAGGCACAGGGCTAACCCGAAGAGCGGGGGAAGCCTGGAGACTAGGTCTCCCAGAAGGGCGCAAGCAGAGCCCCCGAGGAGCGAGTACCCGAGCCAGAGTCCAGAGGCAGGTAAAACCAATACAGTAACTATGTGTCCAAGGAGCCATGAGCAGGTATCAGTAGCGAAAGAACTCATTGCCAAGTCAGCTAGCAAGGGGCGAAGGCGGTGCTTAAGAATCCCAACCTAGTGATGTCATCAGTCAGGAACGCCCCTGAGGTTCCCACCATTGGGTCTTCAAAGGAGGGCCCAGTGGCACGCACGCGCCTAGGAAGGCCCGGAGTCAGCTTGGATGGCAGCAGCGTCCTGATCGCCATGAGGAGTGCTGGGAAGAATGCAGCAGTAGTGGCTAGCCTCAGCCACGAGTAGGCCCGGAGAAGAGAGCCGAGCAGTAAATGACGTGAGTTACATTGGTCGCAGCCGTCTGCGACTGATGGTCATAACACTTGGAAACCCAGTCTAGATGTATTCCATGTATTTAAACAGATAGAAAGAAGACCAATCAACTGTCAGCATGGTTAAATAGTGAGGTGAAAGAGACTATTTAAGCCAAAGGATATCCTTCAAAAACTAGAAGGTTATTCCAAATAAAGTAAATAGGAAAAAACATGTTACATATAAATCATTAACAAGGCAGGCTAAAAGAGAATTTGTAAAGAAACTTGCCAGAGAGGCGCGCTACTCGTCGCGCGCGCATGTACACCCAATTTTATAACTTAGGCACGCACAAGTTATAAAATCAGGGGTCGTCTTGCGCAAGGGAGTGCACAATTGTGCACCTTGCGTGCGCCGAGCTGTGCTACCTTCCCTCATTCCCTTCCCCACCCCTTCCCCTAACCTTTCCCCCCCCTAGCCCTACTCTATCCCCCCCTGACTTTTATCTTACCTTTTGTGCCTGCTGGCAGCCTGCCGGCACGCGATCCTCCAACACAGTGGCAATGGCCAGACCACCCCTTTAGTAAAGCCCTGGGACTTACACGCGTCCCGGGGCTTTATGTGCATCGCCGGGCCTTTTGAAAATAGGGCCGGCGTGCGTGTAACCTTTTGAAAATCCGGCCCAAAGATTTTCAAGTATGTTTGAAGTAATATATTTGAGGAGTAAAAAGAATGCTCAGGGAAGATAAGGCCATAGCAGAAAACTAAATTATTTCTTTGCTTTGGTCTTTACTCAGGAGGGTGTTGGGGAGATACCTGTGCTGTAAACATTTTTTGAAGGTGATGATTCAGAGGAAATGAATCAAATCACGGTGAACTGAGATGATATAAAAGAGCAAATCGACAAACTAAATAGTATCATATCTCCAGGATTGGATAGTATATACTTCAGAATTTTAAAAGAACTCAAGAATGAACTTTCAGACTTATTAGTAACTACTCATTCAAAACTGCTACAACAGTGAGGATTGGAGGGTGGCCTATGCAACTCCATTTTTAAAAAGGGCTGTAGGGATGAGCCAGGAAACAAACAACTGTGAGCCTGACATTGGTGCCAGACAAATTGGTAGAAGTTATTCTGAAGAACAAAATTCAGAAGGTGTTTGATAAAGTCCCTTATGAGAGATTCATCAGGAAATTAAAAAGTCATAGGTTAAGAAGCAATTAGGGATGTGAATCGTTTTTTGATGATTTAAAATATCGTCCGTTATATTTTAAATCATCAAAAATCGTTAGAGCCGCGATACAATAACAATTCCCCCGATTTATCGTCAAAAAATCGTAAATCGGGGGAAGGGGGAGGGGAAGGGGGAGGGCGGGAAAACCGGCACACTAAAACAACTCTAAAACCCACCCCGACCCTTTAAAATAAATCCCCCACCCTCCCGAACCCCCCCAAAATGCCTTAAATTACCTGGGGTCCAGAGGAAGGGTCCCGGTGTGATCTTTTACTCTCGGACCTCCTGTGCGTTGTAGAAATGGCACCGGCGCTACCTTTGACCTGTCATATGACAGGGCAAAGGTAGCGCCGGCGCCATTTTGTTTTTTTGTCCCCCGACGGCAGGAGCATAGGAGATCGCTCCCGGACCCCCGCTGGACCCCCAGGGACTTTTGGCCAGCTTGGGGGGGCCTCCTGACCCCCACAAGACTTGCCAAAAGTCCAACGGGGGTCTGGAACGACCTCCTGCAGTCGAATCGTGTTGCCGTACGGCCGGCGCCGGCCATACGCCGTATGGCCGGCGCCATTTTCCGTAAGGAAAAACGATTCGCCGTCCTGCCGTCGGGGGACAAAAAAAAACAACGCACAGGAGGTCCGAGAGTAAAAGATCACACCGGGACCCTTCCTCTGGACCCCAGGTAATTTAAGGCATTTTGGGGGGGTTCGGGAGGGTGGGGGATTTATTTTAAAGGGTCGGGGTGGGTTTTAGGGATGTTTTAGTGTGCCGGTTTTCGATTTACACGATTTACACAATTTACACGATATTTAAAAAACCCAAACTGCGACGATCCGATTCCCTCCCCCTCCCAGCCGAAATCGATCGTTAAGACGATCAATCACACGATTCACATCTCTAGAGGCAATATTCTATTGTGTGGACTGGAAATGGGCTGAAGGATAGGAAACAGAAAATCAAACTGAATGGTGATTCAATGGAAAAAGGAAACAGTGGAATGCCCCAATAATCTGTTCTAAGACAGATGCTTTTTAATATATTTATAAATGACCTAGAAAAAAGAGTGATGAGTGAAGTGATCAATTTGCAGGTGACAAAAAATTATTCAGAGTTGTTCGATCATGAGCTGATTGGAAGAAATTGCAAGGGTACCTATCAGGACTGAGGGATTGGGCATCTGAACAGCAAATGAAATTTAATGTGCGCAAATGCAAAGTAATGCATGTAGAGAAGAATAATGCAAACTATATGTATATGATGCTGGGTTCTATATTAGGTATCACCACCCAGAGTAAGGATCTTGGAATATTTGGGGACAATAGTTTGAAATCCTTGGCCCAGTTCATTGGCAGTGGTTAAAAAGGCAAATAAAATGTTAGATATTATTAGGAAAAGAATGGATAACAAAATAAAGGAAAGGCTAAACAGATTAGGGCTCTTCAACCTAGAGAAGAGACGACTGAAAGAGGTCATGATAGAGATCTACAAAATCATGACTGGGGTGGAATGGGTAACCAGGAAACAGCTAGTTACTCTTTCAAATAGTACTAGTACTAACGGATACACCATCAAGCAAATAGGCAGCCTATTTAAAACACATTGGAGAAAGTATATTTTTTTTACTCACTGCACAATTAAATTGTGGAATGTATTGCTGGAAGAAGTGGTGAAAGCAATTAGTACAGCTGGGTTTAAAAAGGGTTTCGACAAGTTCCTGGAGGAAAAGTCTAAACACCATTGTTAGCTGTGTAGACTTGGGAAAGCCACTGCTTATCCCTGGTTATGAGCAAGAAGAACTGGATCTATTCTGTTGGATCCTGCTGGGTATGTGTGACCTCTCTTAGCCACTATCAGAGCCAGGATGATGAACTTGATGGACCTTTTGGTCTGATGCATTTATGTTTCTTCTGTTTCCCAAGCATACTCACAGTTCTGCTGCTCTTATTCTTACATAAGTTTAATTACTGCTGAAGACAGCATGGGTTACCAGACAGTTTATTTCTTCACAGACTTAATGGCACCATTCCAGTCATCAGCAAAGCAAGATGCAAGATATGATATCTAATGGGTTTTGAAGCATCTATATTAAAAAATAAATATTGAAACAATTACACAGTCTACAGTAAAAGCGATGTGTACTTTACAGTATGAGGTTATAAATAGTGTACTGTGATTGCAGTGAGCACACTCAAGTCTTCAGTGGAGACTTTTTTTTTTTTAATAATTAGCAGTACTATTTCATTACAGAAACACATTGTGACTTTAAAATGGTTTTTAACACTTTCAACCCAGATTGAAAACATTATAGCTTGATTCCATCCCTTTGTCGCTCTGGGGGCACAGCCATTTTTAATGGTAGGGGAGCCATGCATTAGTACTGGGAAAAGCACCCTCCATGGCAGACCCCTTAAAGCTGGCCCTGCTTGGGAGCCACAATAACTTCTGCAAACATTCACTGGTTCCAAACTGGCTGTGAATGTGGTGGAAATGTCTGGCATTTAGCCTGTTGAAAGAGACCTCAAAATGTTAAGGGTGAAGTTATTTTAAGTAGTATTAAAGTTGAAAAGCACTAGAAAATCCATGCATAAGCCTGGTTTCCTCCCTTATACAGCATGTGTTGGAGTCTTCAGTCTGTGATGGAGTTCTGTTTGCAGGGCCAGTGCAAGAGTATTTGATGCCCTAGGTGAACCTTCGGTCATTCACCTCCAACTTATTTATTGAGGGCAACTCCAGCACAGATAATCCGATGCACTGCTTTTTGAGTGCTTCTGCTTCTTTGATGCAGACTTCAACAACTCCAATGAGTGATGCCGCGTCTTCTTCGATGCAAGACATCTTACATTACTTGCCCCCGTGGCTTTGGCCTTAACTGATGGCGGACTCTTAGAGGGGCTCCTGCTCAACTCTTTCCCTGGTACAGCAGATGATGCTGCATTGCAGGAAGAGGAACTTCTGTGATGCCGAAGAAATTTACACAACTCCTCAATGTGAATCGCTCTGGGACATTGGGAGTTCAGGGACATCTGCCCACAGGTGTAACAATTCTTCTGGTCATGCTCCTGCCCAAGACATTGATAACGGAATTTATGGCCATAAGTGAGAAACAGTATTTTGCCACAGATACAATTTTTGAATCCACTCACCATTCCCTTCTTCTTCAGACCCAACATGTTGAGGAGGCAGGGCCCTCAGAAATGTTTTTTTTTGAACACTGAAAAGTTCTTTTATAGGTGCTGCAGAGGCAGTGAGGCAACTATTAATTGAAAAAATGAAGAAAAGTATTGAATTTAAGAAGTCGCAGTAAACTTTGATAGGAGAGAATGAGTACATGTCTGTGCATGTGCTCAGACAAAAAATAACTGTGGAGGCTGATGGAGCAACACCCACATGGGAATTCCTGCACATGCTCATTAGAACTCAAAACTTTTACAGCTTGGAGAGACAAGTATGTTTGGTGTCGCCAAATGACGACACCACATGTAATGGCTAATTCAGCCTGCTTATTGTCAGAAAAACATATTCTTTTATGTCCTGCTTGCACACAAGTTTACCCAGACTGAGAGGAGGCATTCTTGGGGCAGAGTTAGGGAGAATTTGGACTTCTATACTTTTTGTATTTTCAGAAGTATGAGAGTAAAGTTTCTTGAAAATTTTCTACGCAAATATTATCAGGTGTTATTGGTGGGATAATTTTCAAAGTGGACCTATACACATAAGTCTGCTTTGAAAATTGGTGTAACTTATGCACAATTTAGCCACCTAATTTTTCTGGACTGTTACAAAATTATCCCCTTAAAGCTTAGATTCCATTATGTCAATGCAAAATTGATTTAGCACATTTCTAATAACTTGGTTTTTTGCTTCAAGATTAAGTAATGTTTGACAGCTAAACTAAATAAATAAAGCTAACATAAATAAATGTACTGTAGTTGCTGTATTGGGCATGAAACCTTTTTGATTGTAGAAAAGCATGTGTGTATAACTTGGACAAGTGATACTTTTCACAACTTTAAAAACTGTGTTAATTCAACTCTTTTTCTGTATGAGACCCCCAAGACCGCACTTTATCTGAGGCCAAGGGCCCAATGCAGTCAGCAACTGCATGGACTGGCCATGTCCCATGGCTTGGAATGAGATGATGACCTGACATTTCTGCCTGACTCATCAAGCCATGCTCAGGGTCAACTGGACAAGGTTATGTCATTGTCATTGTGAAACTGGAATTGCTTCTAATCCTGAAATGGTAAGCTAGTGTCATAATGGCATTATTATTATTATTTTAAAAAATTATAAACCGCAAGGTCTACCATTCTAGGCAGTTATGATTCATGATGCCACTTTGTGAGCAAGGATTGTAACTACTGTTCAGAAAAAATATACTGTACACACTATGATCCCTGTTTCTTTTTTTCCCCCCCTGGGCTTGAGATATTTCCCAGTTCATGACTCTCTATGACTTCAAATATACTTGAAAGATTTTTGATTTCTAGAAAAAGCAGCTATTGGCTACTATACAATGTTCATCCACATGTGCTGTCTACTCTCTTTTCAGAGGCAAAGATGGGAAAGTTGGCGAGCAGTCCAATTCAGCATCAGAATTTACCTTTTGTTTCCTACGGAGACATCAGTATCAGCTTTCCTTCCCCTAAAGATGTTCCATTTTGTGCAAAGTCCTGCTGTGAACAGAAGACACCTTCTTCTTCAGCAAATTCTTTTCTTTTGCCATGAAAAAACAGGGAGATTCACTCGAAAGAGGCCCAGAATATTCTGTAATAACTCTCAAAGGATGAAGCAATCTGAATGAAACAACGTGCAGTGGAGCTTCAAACAAGCCTGGATGCCCCCGCGTCGGAGCAATGAGGTAGGCGCTGAACAGCTGTCGCAACATTTAATCTCCATTTGCGACTTGCGGGTGCATACCCCCATACTCCTTCACTCAGTCATTCGACTTCTCATCAGGATGGTGTGTACAGTATTGAGCAGCACATCTTCTTGGTGCGAACCTATTGGGTCACTGATGTTACCTGGACATTTTTGAACAGTTCATTAATCAGCTGGATGACCCTTAAGTTAACGGAAGGTTACTTTCAGCAAAATGGAGCAACGTGGCCCACATCGGCAAAGAACATAGCAGAAATTGAGTCCTTTTTCGGCAACAGAGTAATTTCAAAGGGGCTTTGGCCACCACGGTCGTCGGTTCTGACACCACCAGACTTCTTCCTTTGGGGTATGCTCAAAGGAAAAGTCTATTGGAACAAGCCTCGCACTGTGGAAGATTTGAAGGAAAACATCTAACGTGAAATTGCTGCTATTCCTCCCGATATGCTCGCAGACATGTTCAGCAACATGGAGTGCTGCGTCGAATTGTATCTGGCGGAAAACGGCAATCACTTCCAGCACCGCATGTAATGCAAAAGATTACACATATGTCAAGGTATGTAGTGTATTTTTTGGTTCAGATTGCTTCATCCTAATGGAAGTTACAACAGAATATTTGGGGCCTCTTTCGAGTGAATCTCCCTGTATATTAATTTAAGGATTTGACTAATAACTAGAGTCCAATACTAGAGAGTCTCATATTACTTTCTTCATTTTTTCTTGGTGCTCTCCTGAGTAGATTATCTGAGCATGGCCAATAAAGTCACGTCATTACAGTCTAGGATGGAAGATGCCAAAACAAAAGATGGTATGCGAATGGGTCTTGGGGAGAAGTGCTAGCAATCAAGACTTTATTGCCTGACAACCTTATCTCAAAATCTTCTTGGATCAACTATAGTGAAGGCAGCACATCTTGACTATTGCAGTCATGTGTCTCAAACTAAATGGAGCTTGGAGTCATTGGAAGTTGATCCTTACTATTGAAAAGAAAAAAAATCTCAAATAATGAGCTCTCTGGGTATACTGGAAGTATTAATAAATAAATAAATACTTGTTTAAGAATTGACTTTTTTAATATAATGAGATTTTAATATTTCATGGTTTAGCTCACAAAAAGGCATTAATAATTTTTCAGTATTGTAATCATTTGCATTTCATTTCCATTGGAATGAGCGCTCACCCTGTTGAAGTTGAAGATATTAATACTTTGAGTACTTTTAAAGACATAATTTTAGAGATGGTTACATTAATATTTCATGTTTCTGTAACTTATTCTAAGGGTATTTGTATGAAACTCATAGTTTACTGAATACAGTTTATTTTCAGCTGAATTTGCTCTAAACTGAGGATTTTGAAAAGATCACAGTAAACAGGGCTCTAGGCTAACTGGTGCCCTGTGCAAAACTAAAATTGGCATTCCTTCCCCATCCCAGTGAAAAATACTGGTTTCATTCATGCCACTGCCCACAGCCTCTCAAGAGATTTCTCCAACTCCCATCCCCCTGATCTCTACCCTCTCTTCCCCTAACTCCTCCCCACTTCTAGTAACAAATTTAGGTTTTTTCCACCCTTAGCACTGCTGATGCCGTTTTACTACCTCAGTACTCTCCTCCCACTCATAACTTTGGGAAACACTAATGAAGTCTGGGGTCTACACAGAATGGGACAGAACCCCAATATAAAGCTGCACCTTGAGTTAGTAGACATATATTTTCTCCACAGAAACTCCTCCAACAATGGCTGCAGAGCAAAACTTGGAGGTTCTCCCTTCATCTCACCATAGAAAACAAAATATTCATATTTTGGTGTCACCACAATAACAGCAACACAAACTCCCTCCACTACCAGGAACTACCAAAATGTCGCTCAGTACCAATATTGCAAATCTGTCATATAAAAACAGCACTAATTTTCAGGACTCATACAGCAACTACCCTAAGTATGAAAAGGCAACAGACCTTAGAATACTCCTCTGATTGGAAAAATAAAACAGGATTGCTACAGAACCTTATACAGAAGCTACACTGAATTGTGCCACACTCACAGAGCACAGATAAAACCCCAACAAATACTAAACAAGCGACTAAAATTAGACATAGAAACAAGCAAACAAAATCTGGAATGAAAATCCCCAAGAAGCTAGACTCTGCATGCAGTTCAATGCCAAAGAAATGGAAACAGAAATGCATTTCCTCCTATATTGTGCAAAATACAAAGATATCAGAAATGTACATTTCCAAAACTGACATATTTGTTTCATTAAAGTGAAAATAAAATGCTTTTTCTACCTTTGTCGTTGGGACATTTTATTTTTTTAATCATGCTAATCCTCATCTCTTCTTTTTCTGCTTTCCTGATGTTGGTCTAGTAACTCCTTTTTCAGGGTCTCCTGTCCATTTTCTATTTCTTCTCTCTCCTTCTGTGTTCATCACTTTCTTCCCTATATCTTTCTCTGACTGATCTATCACTATCATCTTATTTGTACCAATTTCTATCTCTCTTTCTGCTTCACTATGCAATCATAGCTAGATTTCATACCTCCTTCTCCCCCTCTAGTCCTATCTATCCCGATCCTATGCCTCCCAGCTCTTCCTTCTGTTGCCCCCTCTCAGCCCTTTATCTTGCCCTTCCTGGATTGCTCTCATCATCATCTCTGGATATCTGACTCCCTTGTCCTTTACCTCAGCAGCTGCTTCCTTTCTTGCTCCCTAAAACCTCCTCCCATCCCTCAGTTTACAACGCCCCTTTCCTTCCATTTTCCCCTCTGCCTTCTCCCTTTGCCTTCTCCTCATCTTCTTCACCTTCCAACCTATCTTCCTTTCTATCCCTTTCCCCTCCCTCTTCTTCCATCCTACCCATTCACCTGTAGTGGGTGGAAGGATAGTGGTTTTTGTCTTGTAGTCTAAATCTCTTAATCACACCAAGAAAATAACGATACCTGACTATGTCTTATGTGAAACTATGAAAAGCTATATTCTCTATATAATGTGTAAACAAAACAGGTGCTTATGAGAACACCTAAGACAAATAGCAAACAAAATAGGATATATACTGTACTAGCAACTGTACCCGTTCTATACCCAGGCAGCGAGCCTTTTTATTAGCACATATGCTCTTGCATGGAAGCGTTAGCTGAAAAGGAAAAACTAAATTGTTTTCACCCAGGGCAAGGGACGTGGAGGCACATTTGCTAAAGCCAGGGCTGGCAAAGTTTATTTACCAAGCTGTCTCTTGCACTCCCCCACACCCCCTCTCCTCTCTCACACACACATTCTCTCTCACCGGCATCCTCCTCCCCTCATATAGGCTCCCTCTCTCTGAAACCCACACACAAGCATCCCTCCACCCACCCTCTCTTACCTCCCATGCTCTCTCTCACACCCTCCCCACCCCTCTCTTACCAACCATGCTCTCTGTCACCCCCCTCTCTCACACACACATTCTCTCCCACCGGCATCCCCCCCATGCTTTCTCTCACATCTTCTTGCTCTCTCTCACCCTCCTCTCCCTGACACACATTCTCTCTCACCGACATGCCGTGGGGCCCACGCCATTCACGGCGAAGATGAAGGCCCAGTGCGCCATTCACGGCGAAGATAAAGGTCCGGCATGCCATTCACGGCACACGGGGGCCTTCCATTTTCGCCTTGAGTAGAAAATAGCAGCGGAGACCCCGGCATGCCACGAACGGAGCGTGTCCCATGGCACACACTCTGTTCGCGGCGAAGATGAAGGCCCGGATGTGCTGATCGCGGCACATGGGGGCCTTCCCTTTTCACCATGAGCGGCATGCTGGGCCTTTATCTTTGCCGTGAATGGAGCCTGTGCCGCGCGACAGGCTCCGTTCGCGGCATGCCAGGGTCTCCTCTGCTATTTTCTGCCTGCCCCGCGATGGCCGCTGTCCTTCCAATTTTGAATAGTCTTCCGGCGAGGGAGGAAATCGGCGAGGTGAGGGAGGAAATCTGTGGGAAGGAGGAATTCTGCGCAAAATCTGCATTCCGCAGTAGCACTGAATTCCCCCAGGAGTACCTCTTGTAGCTGGTGTTGTGACATGGCCGGCTGGTGTTGTGACACGGCTGGCTCATACATGTTCCCCAGCCACCATCTATCGGCGGGCTGGGGAACATGTGCGAGGACTGAATGACACACTACCAAGCCTGATATATTATAGCGCCATCTATCGGTGGGCTGGGGAAAATATGCAAGCACTGATGGACACACTACCAAGCCCAATATATTATAGTGCCATCTATTGGCGGGCTGGGGAACATGCGCGAGCACTGACAGACACACTACCAAGCCCAATATATTATGGATATCAGCTCAATAAGCAAATAATAGGAAAATAATTTTATTCAAAGGCCTAGTGACAAGCTACACTTTCCTGAAAGTACACCCTTCAAAACTCCTCAGACAGTGTAGCTAAGCACATTCATTTTGAGGAAGGCTAGACCCTTTGTCATTGTTTTGCTAATCTCTCTCAGAATAACTCTTTGGCAGAAGTCCACCCATCCTCATGTGTGTCAGGGTTATATGCCTTTTGGAATGGCACATGTGCTGTGGGCATCTCTTTGTGTAGCCCTTCTTGATATATTATCAAATTAACTGATAAGAAAAACTTACTGCTTATGTTTCAGGACCACTGGAAAAACTTACTGCGTATGTTTCAGGACCACTCTAAAATGGTGACTTTCTTATCTATATTCCCTATTTTTCATATATTTTACTATGTGATTACTACCTAACATACGGGCCGATACAGTACAGTGTGCGCCGACGGAGCACACTGTTAAACCTCTATTGGACGCATGTTTTCGACATGCTGGCATTACCCCATATTCAGTAAGGGGCCGAAAACGCGCGTCCAACCCCACCCCCCCCCCGAACCTAATAGTGCCCGCAACATGCAAATGCAAATGCATGTTGATGGCCCTATTAGGTATTCCTGTGCGATTCAGAAAACAAAATGTGCAGCCAAGCCGCACATTTTGCTTTCAGAAATTAGCGCTAATTTCTTCGGGCACCGGGAAAGTGCACAGAAAAGCAGTAAAAACTGCTTTTCTGTGCACCCTCCGACTTAATATCATGGCGATATTAAGTCGGACGTCCTGAAAGTTACCAAAAGTAAAAAAAAAAAAAATACATTTTGAAGTCGTCCCGCGGCTCGTGGGTCAAAAACCGGACGCTCAATTTTGCCAGCATCCGGTTTCCGAACCCGTGGCTGTCAGCGGGCTCGAGAATCGACGCCAGCAAAATTGAGCGTCGGCTCAACCCGCTGACAGCTGCCGCTCCGGTCCCAAAGGAGGCGCTAGGGATGCGCTAGTGTCCCTAGCACCTCCTTTAACCTGTTTTTACCGCTGGGCCTAATTTGAATAGTGAATCCCGCGGACTTTACTGTATCGGCCCGATATTCTCTAAAATTAACATAATCTATTGAACATCCAGAATCAAAATAATAATATTTACATTAATATAATTCAGATAGAAACACTACTATTAAATCACTATAAAAGGGCCTGTAATTAATTCTTAATAGAGAAGTTTTATTAAAATTAATCTGGGTATATGCCAGGTGTTTTCAGCTTCAACTTTTGCAAAACTACTTGTACCTGTAGCTGATTGCCTCTGCATTCTTGGTTCCTGATTTCTGTTCTTGTGTCTCGTCTTCGTGTTCTTGGTTCCGCTGTGTGTCTTCAGAGTTCCTGTGTCTGTTCCCAGTCCCTCCTCTGTCTGGCCTTCTCCTGAATTCCTGTCTTGTGGTCCATCGTCTGTCTTCAGCATCCTGCCTTGTTTTTCTGTCTTGCCTCACCCCCTCGGATTGGACTCCTGGCTTGACTTTGGTTTGGATTCCTGGCTCGTCTTTGGTTTGATTCCTGGCTTGACTTCACATTGCTTCTGAATGCTGCTTGACCTTCGCCTGTGCTGTGACCACTGCCTGCTCATTGCCTGATCGAACCCTGCCTATCAAGACCTCTGCCCGGACCTCAACACTGCATAAACTCCACCTCCACCTGCCCCTGACCACAGCCTGCACCAGTCTCTGCTGTCTACTCCAGCTACTGATTAGACTATCTCTGTTCCACTCCTGTTGGCCTACTATACCTTCCGTGATGGACTCATCTCTTCCCAGAGGCCAGCCTCTAAGTCCAGCTGGCCTCGGCACCCAAGGTTCAACCTAAAGGGAACGAGAGCTGGTACTGGTGAAGTTCCTGTTGGGCCTCTGCTCCAGCCAGCTCCACCTGCTGATGTTGGGGACCTGCAGGGCCCCTCCCTGTGGGTTATGCCAACCTCATCTCGGTCCAAGGGTCCACTTTTGCAACAGATTGCCAAGCCCATGGACCCGGCGAATCTCTTAGGCCTCCAAGACATTCCTGGCCTGGCACAGAAAATTCAGCAACAGCAGCAGTTCCTTTAACTCTTGGCGGGCTCCATGGAGAGGCTCAGTGCCCGCCTTGATGCAACTGCAGCCTCAGCTGTCTCTCCACATCCTGCAGTGCCTCCAGCTCCACAGGCTGTGCCCATATTACGATTACCGATTCCTTCCCAGTATGCAGGAGATATGAAACAGTGCCTTGGATTCCTGAATCAATGCTTTATGCATTTCTCACTATAGCCAGCACAGTTTCCCAGTGACATTGTCAAGACCACCTTCATGTTCTTCCTTCTGGATGGGAAGGCCTTGGTCTGGGCCTTTCCCTTGTAGTAGCGTGTGGATGCACTGCTACAAGACTTGCAACAATTCGTTAAGGCCTCCAAGCTTGTGTTAGATGAATCTGGCCGGCTGGCCACAGTGGGTTTGGATCTTCTACACCTCAGTCAGGGCAATCGGTCCTTAATGGACTATGCCAGTGAATTCCAGACCATGGCTACAGAGCTGGACAGGAGGGAGGACAGCCTTCATAATATCTTTTTGGAAGATCTGATGTCTCGGATGAAGGATGAACTAGCTGCTCGGGAACTCCCTGAGACCATGGACGCACTCATCGACTTGGCCAGGAGAATCGATCGCTGCCTCCAGTAGCTTGTCCCGAAGTTGTGTCCTTCTCGTAGGCAATTGCTGCTGGCCTGTCCTTTTCACACCCTCTCTATTCAGTACCAGTGACGGCCCTCACTGCCGCATGGTCTGCGGAGCCCATGCAGCTAGGACAGGGACATCTGTCTCTTAAGGAAATTCTCCACTGCTGCCACCTGGGGCTCTGCTACTACTCTGCTGGGACTAGGCATCAACTGGCACACTGCCCTCTGAAGCCAGGAAACTAGCAAGCCTAGTATCTAGTGAGGAGGTGATCCTAGGCTTTACCACTCCAGCCCCTCAACTAACCCTTCCAGTGGCCATGTCCATGCACAGTCCTGAGTTTCCCACCTTAGCACTAGTCAACTTGGGCACTGCTAGTCATCTCCTCCATACTTGGAGAGCTGCTTTTTGGACAGATTACCTTGGCCACCACACCTCTGTGTCTCCGCACTGGCATTTTGCATGTAGAGAATATCATCTTTCATATAAATGACAAGGCAGTACACTCCATTGTGTTGGGGCTGTCCTGGTTACAACTTCACTCTCTTCACTTCCACTGGTGAGCTGGGGGCCTATTGCCACAATTACTATTTGCAACATATTGAGCCCCCTCCAAGCCTGCCCCTGGCAACAACCTTGATTGGATTGCCTCAGTATGCTGAGTGCGCTTACGTGTTCTTCAAGAGGAAGGCGGGGACACTGCCTTCTCACTGAATGCTCAACTGTGCCATCAATTTGCTACCAGACACAGAACAGCCACGAGGAAGGGTATACCCCTTATTGGTCCCGGAGACCACAATGATGTCTGGAGAACTTAGAGCGGGGCTTCTTTAGGCCCTCAATGTCTCCTGCTGGGGCGGGGTTCTTCTTTATGTCCAAGAAGGATGGCTCTTTACGGCCATGTATAGATTACAAAAAAAGACCAATCCCCACTGCCACTCATTTCTGAACTTTTCTTTTTATTAATTTCAACAAAAATAAGCAGGACACAACCTTGCTTCAGAAAACAAAAATGGTGTATTAAGGAAAAACAACAGATTATACAAATAGAAAAATATAATCAAAGATACATCACTTTTCCATAAGGTAATTCCAGAAGGGCCAGAAAAAGAAGGGGGATAAAGGAAACCATGAAATAGAAACAGACTTAACGTGTTACTGCAGACTTATTTTTATGGATCATTAGACCTATCATTCCCAGGTAAAGAAGATGGAATACTCCTGGAATTGATGAGGGACTTTAGCTGCTCTGGAAGAAAGAAAACAAAAATTTAATTTGGAGAATGAATAACACATTTACATAGATATCTTAATACAAATGAGAACCCCAATGAAATAATCTGTGATCTTAATGCAAGAAAATCACGTCTCCTTTCTTGAGTGGCTCTCGTGAAGCCTGGAAAAACACGTACTGACTTAACATAAAATAAATTAGAGATATTCTTGAAATACCTCTTCATAACTTTGCTCAGTTCTTGTTCTGATATAAAGGAAACAAGATGGCGGCATGAACCAGACGTGGTTTAAATGTTCTCCGGTTTCTTTTGATTTTACCTTAACAATGCTGTCTAAGCAAAATGAAAGGGTTCGTGTCTTCCCTTTGGACACTTCTCTCCCTCATGGGCAGCATTTAATAACATCCTACTTGACTGGTGTGGCAGCAAACGTGGGGGAACCAAGGCCCACTGCGATGTCCGGTGAGGGAGCACTGGAATCACCTGGGAAAGTGACACTGAGTCCCCCAGATCTTCGACTCCCGCTGGCTCTGACTGTCGCCGATCTCACACTCGGACGTGCAGCGTAGGGAGATGACCTTACCCATGTTTCTGCAGGGGGAGGTTGGAGTTGAGCTCTGTTTGCATCATCTCTGCTCTCCTCTAGCTTGCCGGAGGGCTTGTTTTCCTCTGATGTTGTTCCTTGTGTGGTTTCCTCTTCTACAGTTGAGTCTCAGGAAGACTGGGAGAGGATTACAGCAGCATTGGTGAGAGGTATTCCAGGAGCAGTTTCTCCTGGGATATCGGGTGAGTTTTACCATCCTCCACCCAAACCAGCCGTGGTCACTCTTGATGCCCTTTGGGACTTAATATTAGGATTTGGAGGCTCTATGAAAGAATGCCAAACTAAGGGCCTCATTTTCTATAGCTATCGCAGGCTTGTGCTAACTGCGCAAGCCTGTGATAGCTTGCAAAGGTTGTGCACACCTGCGCTACCTAAATCGGGGCAGAGTCGGCCCTGGAAGAGGAGGAGTCAGGGCGTCACTGGGGCCGACTCCGCGAAGACGCTGCGGACGGCGAAAAGGTAAGTGCCTTTTCGTGTCCTATTTCGCGCCCAATAGCTACACCTTCTATGGTGGTGCTATTGGGTGCGAAACCGGCAGCGATCGCACCGCCGTGGTGCGATTGCTGCCGGCTAGCGCAGGACCGCCCCCCCGTGTTGACCCCCCTGCCCCGATTTGCGCGATTTTCTAAAGTATCGCAGGCCTGCGATACTTTAGAAAATGAGGCCCTAAGCTTGATACTCTTACTACAAACGTGAACTCTATAGTGGTTAAATTTGAAGATCAAATTCGTGATCTTAAATCTCAGATATTGGCATCAAAGGCATCTGTTTCTCAAATTCAGTCCTGCAACTTTTAATTGATTAAAGATTATGGTAAATGTTCTCGCAGATTGGAACTTTCAGAGAACCACTTAAGGCATTTAAACCGCCGCTTCTTGAATTTTCCTAAAGTGATGGGGGAAGACCCCTATCATACTTTGAAGCAGTTTTTTCTAGAAATTTTGAAGTTTGAAGCGGACAAAGTTCCTTCAATTAATACATTTTTTTTTCTTCTGGGAACTAGTAATGGGACATTATCTCGAGATGAACACCCTGATGCTATTGCAAACTTAACTCAATTTCATGAGGACTCTACAGTTGAGATTTACATTTCCAAACTTTTTGAGTGCCTCCAGGAGTCTAGAGTGTTTATGAAGTTGGACCTCTGAGGGGCCTACAACCTAATTCGGATTAATCAGGGGGATGAGTGGAAGATGGCGTTCAATACGTGGGACGGCCACTCTGAATATTTGATGATGCCCTTTGACCTGTGTAACGCCTCCACGGTATTTCAGAAAATGATGAACAAAATCTTTAGAGTCCTCCTGTATGTCTGTGTCATTGTGTACATCGATGATATCCTCATCTTCTCAAAGGACCTTACGTCCCACCAGTGGGACATTCGCTAAGTCCTCCAGAGACCACAGGCAAATCAGTTATATGCAAAGCTGGTCAAACGCCTCTTCAAGAGGGAGAGTCTACCCTTTCTAGACTACTTCATTTCCAGCAGGGGCTTCTACATGGATCTGGACAAGGTCAAGTGTATCCAAGACTGGCTGCAACTCTCTGGTCTTCACGCCTTGCAAAGATTTGTAGTCATTATAATGGATGAAAAGTATAACTTGAAGAGTTGATTTATAAAACACAAATCTTTAGTGATGTCAATTTTACTATGAATACCTCAGAATATTTCTGTAATACCAGTCCCCCACCTTCTGAAACCCACCCCAATTCAAAGTGCCCTTCTATAGTGGTACATATATAGAGAGTGTCAGAGTGACTCTATACAGAGGTGCACTCTCTCTCTTATTAATTAATTAATTTATTTATAACTTTTCTATACCGAAGTTCAAATAACAGAGTTAATTATCACTCCGGTTTACATTGTAACCATAAAACAGTGACAAAGTTGTCTTACATAGAACAGGGGGAGAGAAAAACTTGGATACAGCTTAAGCATGGGGAGTAACGTGTCAAAACTGGTAAGAACTGATAAGAGTTGGCTTTTTGGGGTAACAAGGTATTCCGAGGGAGGGGGGAGGAATGAGGGATTGGAAGGGGGTTGGAAGGGGGGTTGGAAGGTGGGGGGGGGGGGGGAGGGTAGCGGAGGGTTACCATAGATTTAATGAAACTAATATACATATATTAAATAGCTTAGTCAGCAGAAGAAAAAGTGCTTAGGCATCTGAGCTTAGGAAGAGAAGGTCCGTGGAGGATGAGGCAAGGACAAGTGTTATGGGAAGGCTTGTCTGAATAGTAGCGTCTTAAGTCTCTTCTTGAATGTAAGAAGAGACTTGAATGTAAGAAGAGACTTGCGCTAAAAATATTTTTGCCATATTTTTTTTATTTTTTTATTTTTTATTTATTATTTTATATACCGACATTCATCTCAATTGAGATATCACACCGGTTTACATTCAGGTACTGTAGGTATTTTTCTATCCCTAGAGGGCTTACAATCACATATTAATGTGAATATGCATTTGCATTGCATTATTTATCTTGTGCGTTAGGGCACATCGCAAAATAATAAATGACCCTGTAAGTTAAGTAGACCTAAGGTATGCGGTCTTATTTAAAGAGTTTTAAATTATGTGGTCTTAAGTTAAATGGTTTGTATATTTTTTAATTCAACAATGGATAGTAAAATTGTGTCACACTAAGAAATCCTAAATTAAATGATCTTAAGTGTATATTTTTTTAAATCAGCATTAGATGTTAAAATTGTGCCAGGCTAAGGGCCTGATTTACTAAAGCTTTTCTTCCATTCTGTGTCTATGGGAAAAATGCTTAGTAAATGAAACCTAGGGATGGTAACTTTCAAATGAGTGTGCGGGCGCACAAATACATGTGTGCATCGGCATGCCCCCAGAGAAGTGGCCATTTTATAACATGCGCACGCACATGCATGCATGTTATAAAATAGCCTAGGCGTGCGTATGTGTGTGCCTAATTTTAAGCTGGTGCATGCCCAGCAGCCTAAGTCATCTTACGCTGCACAGCTGCCTGTATTTTAAAACAGACGCTCATCCAGCCGAGGACCAGTTTCATCAGTTCATCCACCAGTTTGCCCAATGTTCTCCTAGATCCTCCCAAATTCCCTGTTTACACAGCCTGCAGTCGCCCCCCCCCCCCCCCTGGATGCCTATTGTTTTTCTTTTAATTTACTCCTTCATAGCGGAGATAAAGTTACGAGGCACTGGACCTAGGTGCACAACCATGCCGCAAATCGCTTGGCCCCACCTGGGAATGCCAATGCCCTGCCCACACCATGCCCCTTTTTTCTTCTAATGCGAGATGTGCACATAGACGCTTGTGCATACATCTGCCCACTTTATAAAATAGAGCGGACACACACTGGTGCTAGATGCACGTCCATCTTCTGATTTCAGCTTGCATCCAGCTTTTAACATTTACCTCTAAGTTAGATGATCTTAAGAAGTCTTAACTGACATGTTCTTTTAGCTTATGTTGATGTACTTTGCTGATATTTTAAATGTTAAAATTGTGCCATACTAACTTCAGAGGTCTTCAATAGTTTTATGACAAGAGGTTTTTTTGTGGTCCTATGCTAAGTGTACATAAGTTAAATGGTCCTTAATCGACATCTTATTTTAGTTGAATCCCACATAGTAGGATGAAAGTGGTTTCTTAAGAAAAAAGCAAGATCTTGTATAATGACTTCTAAAGGGCACTGACTGATTCCGCATAGTTCAATTAAAATTTTAGGTGTTCGGGTCTGCTGCAGTGTGCAGGATCAGAAACCTAACTAGAAATTGGTTGATTGCCCAGGGAGAGCTTAAAGTATAAAGAATAAGTTCCACTCAGAAGTAAAGCAAAATACTGTCTGGGATATACATGGTCTCTGCGCTGCAGCTGCCTGGATGTGAATAAAAGAATCATCCCTGTCAGAGCCCTCTTATCACCCATGATGTGCTCTGAAAACTCAGTGTGCATAGGACACCAAACACAAAAGTTATTGGGCGGGGGAGGGAAGGGGGAACATTGTGATCCCATAAGCTTTCTGTCCCTTTGCAATGCAGGATAAAAGTAGTAACATGAGACAAAGCACAGAGACAGCCAAGGACTATTTTTAGTGGAAATGAGTGTGGTGCTGTGATGACTATCTCAACCAGAATGGCTCTTTCCATGAAATGGAAAATCTAATTTGAATGTCCAATTTTTTTTTTTAAGAATAGCTGAATAGAGAAACTGCTATTGGGAGGGCCAGTTTTTCACCAAAAGATTGCATCTCCTACTGTTAGGATTGCTGTCCTGGTGGGTGCTTCTGTAGACTCGGTGAAATGTGGACAGCCAAACAAATTGCTATTGATGATTTAAAATCCTATCTCCTTATGTGAAACAACAAAAAAAACAAAACAACATAAGAGAGCTTAGGTGATGAGGATAATGAGGATCTAGAAGAATAATCCTTCGTTTTGCCAGCTGTAGTAGGCGTTATTAATTAAAGAAGCTGTCTTGGGAGACCACTTATCTTTGGTATATGCTCAATGCATGATATTCAGAGAGAGTGCTGATGCTGTGTTTCAGCTGTTTATGACTTTCATTTTTCTTTCCCTTTTTATTACAGCTCTTTCTTTTATGCCTTCCTGAATCTGCTGATCAGCTCCTTTGTGGTTTTTGTCATCTTTATTGCTAGCACTATAGTGAGTGTTGGATTTAACATGTGGTGCGATGCTATTACGGAAAAAGGAAGCATGCCAAACAGGTTAGTAGGGAAGAGAATGCCATTTCCTAACCGGAAACCCTTTTTCAAGCTGGGTATTTTAAGATAAAATCTGAAATATTGCGCAGCCCCCTCTGCCCCAGCTTACCTTAACCAATGCATACGAAATAACAGGTCTTGCTTCTGATTTGCTTTCACATTGCTAAAAACAAAACTAGGAAATATCGCAGAATACTTAAACGTAAATGGGTGTGAAAATGTCTTAATAGTTTCACCAGTTTTATGTTTTCAGGAACGATCTCTAAATCAAAAAATTCTTCATTGTGGACATTGTTGCACAATCTAGAGAATAATCAAGCAATTTAAACCATTAGACTTTCAGGGCCTGATTTTCAAAGCCGTTTGTGTGTTTTTATTCTTGTAAATGGCTATTATACAATAGCCTGGGGCTCTGTTTGTGTAAAAATATGCATATTTGTAACCCTTTTAAGGACATACTTTTATAGGAACTGCAGCGAGGCATTCTGGGGGTGGAGCTGGAAGTTCCCTGCCTTCTTTTTGATTTTAAAAAGTTTGCACGTAAGTTAGCCCTCATAAGTTACGACCTCCAAAGAAGAGGTGTAACTTTATGCGGGATAATCTGTGTGTCCTTAGGCACTTATGTGCAAATCTTCAGAGCCAACTTATGCGCAATAAGTTCACTTTAGAAAATTTTAGGCAAAGTCTGGGGGCAAATGAATGATGACTTTACCTGATCGAACTCAGAGGGCAATTTTCAAAGGGTGAAACAGTGCTTTACTCGCAGAAATGGGCTTTTAGAAAATTGGCCACCTGATGTGCCGGTAAAATAATGGCACATAAGGCCGGTATGGATCCACTTTCTCTTGCAGTGTGAAGAGGTGGTGTTGGGGAGGGGGAAGGGGGCTTTGGAATTACACGCACACTATTGCAGTTCTCACAAATAAACAGTAGCCAAAATAAACTGAGTTGCATGAAAGAAAAGTGGTAAAAAATAAATAAAATGAACATTTCGCATCATGATACTGAATTATTAGGCAGACCAGTGGAATGCATTATCAGATGCCACGCATCATTACATCAAGCGACATGCTCTAAGCAATATTATTCACAGAGCCCAACTTTCAAACCTAACCGCAGTACAGCTGTAAGTGGAAGTGTGGGGAACAAGTGCGAGCATTTTATAAACTGTGTGGAGCGAGATATTTTCATGCACAGATCACCTTGAAAATTCACTCCTTGGTTTGGAAATTGCATAAGCTTGTTCTAGTTTAGTGGCATTTGCCCTCAGAATTTATATCCAAAAATAAAACATTTATTTTAAAACCAGTAACCTTTCTGATCAAGATATTTTACAACATAATTTTGACAGAACAAATAAAACATGCATTTTAAGGGTAGAAAACAAACATTTCTGATCAGTGTCTTTCCAATATCATTTTTAAATGATATTTTTTGGTTCAGTAGGTTTCTTTCTTCTCTAATCAGACTGGTACCATGAGCCTTCTTTCATAATTATGCAGTTTTTTCTTTCCTGTTTCATTAACCCCCCCCCCCACACACACACATACTACCACCACCTAGTCCAGCCATTGCAGTGATGGTCCCTGGCCAGGGGCCACAGACCATGGCACCCTCTAGTGTCCAGTCTGCACCTAACTCTGGTCAGTAGGTGTCACCCATTTAGTTTATTTAAATTCTTATATGCATCACAATCTCCAATTAAAACACAAGTTGTTTACAGTAAAAAATAAGAATGTTTACATACAATTAGCACATAAATTGCTGAAAACCCACATACCCAAGGGCTGTGAATGCTGCCTTTGTGGTATCTCCAGCCCCTGTTGACCCAGGGACCAGAAGACCTGATCTGGGAGTCACACACAGGTCCTGTGCATGGAAACACATAGCATGGCCACTGAACCATGTAGCTGGCCCTCCAGTATCATTTTGTTAGCTATTGCCCACATTCCTGCTACAGACAGTGATATCTGCTTGTTTTAATTTATTGTGACAGATTTCTTTTTCTGTTGAATCTCTGAAGTACTTTTATTTTCTGTAAATACTTTTTTCAGCTGTGAAGAATTGCAAGACATAGATCTTGAACTCAATTTAGACAACTCTTCCTTCTATGACCAGTTTGCCACTGCACAGGTAGGGTCACTTCTAAAGAGGAAATATCTGACAAAAAAATATTTTCAGAACACTTGTATTGCTTATTTTATTTCCTCATGCATCTACAAATCCTTGTGTATTGTAATAAAAAGCTTTCCCAAATCTGAAAACACACTGGAAAAATTTGAATAGCTTATTTTAGAGACGGCCACCATTAAGGAAAAATAATTTTGGTAATGGATCTCATTGTGCTGTACCCTATTAGTCACATTTCTTTTAACTTACACAGACTCTGCAAGTAAGGGAATAGCATGCTGCCAGTTCTACCCACTTTAATTTAAAAAAATAAAATTGAAATGGTATATTCAGGAACTAAGAAGGGAGAAGAGTGCAACATATAGGGCCAGATCTAATGAACAGGCAAAAGGAAAGCAAACAAGAATGCCCAACAGACCTCAGGGTTTTTCACTGCTGTTCAGCACCATGGCCTGGACAATTCCTGTGACTGACAGACAGACCGACCAACTGTCAAACGCTCACATTAAAATCTACAGGGTTTTTCACATTTTTTAAATGTGCAAAAATTGACTGAAAACCTGCAATTATGTTTGCTTGAACAATTTTGCTCAAGGCTATCATATGCAAGACATTTTAGAAGGGAAGAACTGTAGGGTGGGGGGAGTGGGTGTCATTTACTGGAGATGACTATATTTTGGAATTAGGTGATAGTCACCACAGTGGTTTTTCTTGCATGACATTTACCGTGGAATTTTTTTTTTCTATGCAATTTTGTTTAATCTTTCCCAGAAATGGCAGAAAATGGGATCCTCGAGGAAAAGATGCACTATTTGAAAATTGCACAAACAGACCTGCAGGATATTTTGCAACTTCATTGGCCCGATCATTATCTTTGGCCCTTATTCTTATTTTTCATTTTGTGAAACACTGGGATCCAGTGGCTCCCCATTTGTCCATCACAATTGCTCTGTGCTTGGTTACTATGACGTTGGAGAAACAGCTTGAAATGAGAGAGGCAGCAGGGATGCTTTTCTTGCAGCAGTACAAGATTTTACAAGTTGTCTTTTAATAAGC
The DNA here is from genome assembly GCF_901001135.1 of Rhinatrema bivittatum. Classification (NCBI taxonomy): domain Eukaryota; kingdom Metazoa; phylum Chordata; class Amphibia; order Gymnophiona; family Rhinatrematidae; genus Rhinatrema; species Rhinatrema bivittatum. The sequence continues at coordinate 45,598,456 of NC_042618.1, read as the reverse complement.
TGAAATTAAAATACATGTGCAACTAACTGCATGATTCATGACAGACACTTCTTATTCTGTGAAAGTTATTCTATCGTTTTATATTCCTGAGGGGCAAAACAAATAATTTTAATTCAATGGGAAATAGTTTGGCATAAGTGTTAAATATTGTATAAATCAGATTCTTTGTAACTTGTGGCAACTTTTATCAGAAATATCCAAAACTGAGACTGCTTATGCTTCATTTCAGATGAAGAGGCTTGTGCTTGACACTCTGCCTTGGCAGATGAATAAGTATGATTTGCTTAGAGTATGGATGAAAATGTTCAGCTCATCCCAAGAGAAGAGGGAATAAGATTTATAATCAGCACAGAGGAGGTGATCATTAAGCTCTCAGACAAAAACTACCTCAGTGTCACTTCCCGTGCCGTAGCCAGATTGAGCATGGCTAAGATTAGCATCATTATTATTGGAGAGACGTAAGGCTGATGCTTCTGGTAGCATTTCCGAGGAAAGGGGAGTTTGAAAATGCTGCGATGATTAAATGGAAAATCTTGTTGATGGGAATCTTTTTTTTTTTTTTTTTTTTTTTTTAAGAATGGGAAATGCCAGTAAATTAAAACGGGCTAAGGAAAGAACCGCACGCACAAAACAATTAAATAATTCGAATTTAAAGGCCATCTTTGCAGATTTCCAAATAAATACCCAGCCAAAATAGGCTGCTGTTCATTTATTTTGGGCTTGATTTACAAAGGAAGTAATTTTCAAAAGGATTTAACGTGTGTAAAATTGTTATGGTATATGCTACCTTTATATGTGTAACTCCTTTGAAAATTACCTCCTACGGTTTTTTTTTTCCCACATTGTGCCTACTGGAAAAAAATCATAGTGAATCAGGCCCTTTGCATTGGAATGAGAAGGCTACTGAATTACTTTGTGGTGTTCATATATGAACCTTGCCAATTTTTTTTTCTTTCTTTTTTTTTTCTAGAAGTAAAAGTAAATGCTTCCATTAGGGCTTGGAAACTGTTGCACGTTTGTACTTTTCTGTTCTTATTTAACTATAAGCATAGACGTTTGCTGTAAATTGTGATGCCCATCAGTAGCTGTGCTGTATTTTGTCTTGTCTAGTTTGGCCTTTGGGCGGCCTGGCTGACTTGGCTGGCAGTTACAGTCCTCGCGTTTCTGAAGGTCTATCACAACTACAGGCAGGAGGATCTACTGGACAGTCTGATCCATGAGAAGGAGCTGCTGATTGGAAGATCTGCCTCCAGAACGTCTCTGCAGGATGAGAAGAGCGGCGTTATTTAACACCGGGGTACTAGTCATGCTGCACTGCAGTTTGCCTTTTGTCGGCTTTCCTAGTTGATTAGTCTGAAGATCGTTGCTGTAAATTTTGCTTAGCAAGCAATTCCTCCAATTAGATAAAGTTTGGAAGGCACACTTTCTATAATTTCAGATATATAGTAATAATTGTGAATATAGGCTGAACCTTACAATGTGCCACTGAAGAAAGTACTTTCCTTTCTGATGATAGTAAAACTTTGCTTTATCTTAGGGATGCATTTTCATTTTTAATGACATAGGCAACGTCAACGGCACTGCCTATTTCATGTCATATCATTTCTAAACTGAAACGATAGAAACAGTCAAAACCTGTGTTTTTAAAATTTTTCGTTTAGTGCACACTCTTTCGATTTGGGATACACTATTTGAGTTAGCACGCACTATTGCAAATAGGGTTCATTAAATGAAAAATAGTGCGTGCTAACTCAAAATAGTGAGCACTAAACTAAAAAAAAATTTAAAAAATGAAAGAAAACCTAACGAAACCAAAAATAAAAACTGCTCTTTTATGATTTAACAAATATTAATCAAGGTTTGTGCTTTTGTCCCTCTGGTTTGATTCACTATAATACAGATTGAGCAGTGTGCCTGACCAAAGACATAGTAGCTTTAAGACGTTAACAAATCCACACATGAAATGTTTGATTTGTAGCATAGTATGCAGGTACAAAAGAACGTAAGAACATAAGGCTTGCCATACTGGGTCAGACCAGGGGTCTGTCAAGCCCAGTATCCTGTTTCTAGTGGTGGCCAATCTAGGTTACAATTACCTGGCAGGATCCCAAGAGGTAGACAGATTCCAAGCTGCTTATCCCAAGAATAAGCAGTGGATATCTGCAACTCTACCTTAATAATTATTAATGGAATGTGCTGTCTTTTATTATTTTAATTTTGTTTCAATTTAGTGTGCACTAATTTTTTTAGAATATACTAGGAATGTGCATTTGTTTAAAATGAATGCACAAAATGGGATGAATGAGGCCATGGCACAGGATGCACCTGAGACAGGTGCCTCAGAAAGGCCAGAGCTGCTAGTTTTAAACAGGTAAGGGGTGAGTGGGTGTCGTTCTTGCCCTTTGTAATGCCTCTAGTCCCCACAGAAGGGGTAAGTGAAGGCCAGGGAAGTTCTTTGCACTTGGCCCCAGTGAATTTTTAGAGGGTGGGAGAGCATTACAGGAGCCTAAGGAGGCCCTGGCTGGGCCCAACTAAAGCCCGCCTGGTAGGTTCAGGCCCCCAGGAGATTTTGGTTGGTGGAAGGAGAGTCAGAGGGGCTCCAGATAGACATGTTTTGATTTTTTTTGTTTGTTTTAGGTATTTTTTGGTTATTTAAGGTATTTTTCGGTTTGGCAAATGAACTGAACCAAAAAAACATTAAACGAACCTAAAAACCCCTCCATCAAATTAAAAAAGCAAAACAAAACCAAAATGAAAATCTTGGGCCTGCACATCCCGAGTGCACACTAAACAGGCTAGTACACACTAAATCAAAGTAGTGCACGCTGTGACGGTAACTTTTAAAGTGGCGCATGAGTGTGCATATGCGTGCATTTGTCAGCCAGTGCCCAGGGATGCAGCCATTTTATAACATATGCACGTATAAGAACATGTTATAAAGTAGCCTGACTGCACGCACATGTGTGCACAATTTTAAGTGGACGCAAGCCTATGAGCGCAAATGCCATTTCTACCACATAAGTGGGGGGATTTTAAAAGACATGCATGCATGCTGACGCCATTACCAGTTTTCCCAGTTCGTTCCCAGTTCAACCAGATAAGGGCTAGGACTTCCAAACCCCTCTAGTTTAATAGCCTCCCTTCCCCTGTTAGTCCCAAATTTAATACCCCGCTGATCTGCCTAGATGTTTTTGTTTTACAACTTACATGTCATCCATAGCAGAAGTAAAGCTATGCTCAAGGGGACCCCGGCGTGCACCAGTGTGCATAAGTATTTATGTGCAAATTTCAAGTTTGAATCCAGGAACATTCTTGCACTGCCCAGACTACACTTATGCCCCACCCATTTCTAATACTTCTCATTTATACGCGCAGCGGCAAGTATGCACGTATCCAACTGGCTTTTAACATCCGCACGGTGCACACAAGCCCGACTTATATGTGTATCTCCCGGTTTTGTCGTGCGCTAGGTTTTTAAAATTCACCTTTAAGTGGGATTTAGTGTGACTCAAACAAAATGAAAAAAACCTGACAGGAATGAACTTCCCCTCTCCCCCCAAAATGTTTTGGCTGCACACCCCTGTGCCCAAGTATGGTTAATTTAGCATTTTGTTCTATGCCCCGCCCCTTTTTATGTTTCGCTTTGCCTGTCAGTCAGAAGTACTTAACATTTTCCTCATGGACACAAAGGGCCTGAATGGACTATGGCTTTTTCTCATTTTGTGTCTAGAAGAGAAAACCTTGGTTCATGAAAGTAAAATGGGAAAAACATTTTGGCACATCAGCCCCAGAGTGTGTCAAATGCGGTGTTTCCTACTGCTGCATGAAGTGTTCACAGGACCGTTCAAATGCTAATATATAATTCAGAGCCCTGCTCTTTCATATATGCAAATTAATCCTTCCCGCAGATCCATACAGTAATCTCTTTATAGATGATACAGCAAGCCATTATAAGGGATGTGGTTTCATTATATTTCAAAGAAATGAAAACACAATAAAAATTAAAAGCAAAGGCAATTTTGCTTTCTTTCCATTTCATTTTGTACTCAAATGAAGCAGGACACTCCCTCTCTTCCCAAACGCTGAGCACCCTTGGCGAGTTGAAGGGGAAGAAGCAATCCCCCAGTCGCTTTTGCCCAAACCGGGTCTCTGTTTCAAAATGGCACCGTTTTGTTGTAGAGTGGTACACAGCGGCAGACTCACGATGTCGGACCGGCCCAGGTATTCGCCGCCCAGGCCGGCCCAGGACACGTCATGTGGTCTGCCGAGCGCGGCTCTGTCACGGCCGCGCACGGCAGACCACGTGACTGGAGCGATCGGCCCACCGGAGGATGCCCGATCCCCCGATAGGCCAATCCGCCCCTGGTGGTACAGCTGGGCTTCCCTAGAAAGGTAACCTGTGAGCCGGGAACACAGGGCGACTGCTGAAGTTGGTGATGTGTTAGAAAATTTGCTGCTGCCATGCGATCGACCATGTGAGCTGCCTCCCTAGCCTGACCTCATCAAAAATGGCTCCTGTGATATGGCAGCACGTGCAGCTTGAGCCAGTCTTTTGAGGATGACATCGGGCGATGGGAGGTAATTCAGAGCGTCGGCAGCCCAGAGGAAAAGCAGCGCTTTCCATTATCAGTAACTGGTGCCGGCAGTCAGGAGCAGCTCAAGGCAATCTGCTGTCTGATGCGAGGGCTAGGATGAGATGGCCCCCACCCCTACCAAGGTACTCCCAAAAGGATACACTCTCCAAGAGACAGGTCCTCACCATCATATCACCAACTCAGCATACTAAAAAAAAATAAATAAAATTCAGATTCTGGTGTCACCTCTGCAACAGCCACACAAACGCCTTCTGCTACCAGAAAGCTTGTGAAGTAACAAAACCCCTTTGAAAAAGACACCCTGAATCAATACAGAAAACATGCCAGACCATAGCAAGCTAACTCTCAGGGCTCAAGCAGTACCTGGGAAGACTTAGCACTACACATCTTACTATAGGCCCTAGAATACCAATGCACCACCTTCTACTGGAAAAACCAAAACAAGCCAGATAGTACATGCCAGCAGAATCCCTCACTTCATTCACACACAAAAAAATGCAAACTGATCCAAATTAAGGGACCACAAATTAAGAACAGCAAATTGCAGACAAAAACTGAAATGGAAACCCTGAGAAGATGCTCGAACTGGGCAGTCCTCTGTAGACACAGAACCTCGTGGTTTGAACAGGGGGCGTTTTCAACGCGGGGCTGCAGGAGGAAGAAGGTGCCCGTATTTAAGCTGCAACACGATGACTTAGAGGTGCTGACTGGGACAGGGTAAGAGCAGGGGATGAATGAGACTTGGGGGGGGGGCACAGAGGAAAGCAGGACGCAGCGATAGTGACAGTATGTAAAGTTGGTGGTGCACGGCACACCCCTTTTTAAAGCTGGTGGTGCCTGTGCACTACTCTGCACCGTGGATGCTATGCCCCTGCTCCACACAATAAGACAGCACCAGCTTCAGGGCCAACTGGCACCATTTCAAATTGGCATCCCAATTAGACAGTAGTTTTAGGGGATCACTTCCACCCATAGATGGGGGTAAGTGTGGTTGGGGGTAGGATTCTGGATGAGAAGGGTGCACTGTTGGGGACCTTTGGTGGAAAGGGTGGCAGCAGAGGGGTGGGGAAAGGGTGGCTGCAACATATAGATGAAACGAAACCAAACAAATGAAATGAAAAAGAAAACAAAACAAAACCCAAAACTAACATAAGAACCGCCGTACTGGGTCCATCAAGCCCAGTATCCTGTTTCCAGCAGTGCCCAATCCAGGTCCCAAGTATCTGGCAGGATCTCAAATAGTAGATAAGATCCAATGCTGCTTACACTCAGGGATGAGCAGTGTCTTTCCACAAGACTACCTAGTTAAAAACTATTTATGGATGTACTGTATCTTCCGGAAAGCTTGTCCAAATCTCTTTTAAACCCAGTTAAACTAGCTGCCTTTACTACATCCTCCGACAATGAATTCCAGAGCTTAATTGCGTGTTGAATGAAAAAATATTTTTAACGTCATGGTGTTTCCCCTTGTCTCTGTATTTTTTAATAGTGTAAACAACCGATTTGCACTTACTCATTCTACTCCACTCATCATTTTATAGACCTCTATTATATTTCCCCTCAGCCATCTTTTCTCCAAGCTGAAGAGCCCTAACCTCTTTAAGTCTTTTCTCACAGGGGAGCCGTTCCATCACCTTTATCATTTTGGTTGCCCTTCTCTGTTCCTTTTCTAGTTCTGTTATATCTTCTTTGTGATGTGGCAATCAGAATTGTATACTGTGTGCTCTAGATGAGGTCAAACCAAAGAGCGTCACAAAGGAATTAAGGTACTCTTCATTTTATTCACTGAGCCAAAGATTTCAAAATATTGTCCACAATATTTTCTGGATGGTGACTCCTAAAATGGAACCTAACGTTGTGTAACTACAGTCTGGATTATTTTTCCGTATGCACATTACTTTCTACTTGTCCACATTAAATTTCATTTGCCATTTGGTTGTCATGCTCGTAGTCTTGCAAAGTCCTCCTGCAATTTCTTAAAATCCACTTGTGATTTAACAACTTAGGATAATTTTGTGTTGTTTTCAAATTTGATCACATTGCTTGTTGCTCCCTTTTCCAGATTATTTATAAATATGTTAAAAAGCACTGTCCTTGTACAGATTCCTGAGGCACTCCACTATTTACCTCCCTCCACTGAGAAAACTGACAATTCATATCTACTCTCTGTTTCCTATCTTTTAACCAGTTCACAATCCATAATAGGACATTGCCTCCTATTTCATGGTTTTTTAATTTTCTCAGGAGTCTCATATAAGGAATTTTGTCAAACGCCTTCTGAAAATCCAGATACACTCTTCACTGGCTCACCATTATCCATGTTTATTATCCCCTTCAAAATATGTAGCAGATTGTTGAGGCAAGGCTTCCCTTGGGAAAATCAATGTTTTCTCTGTCCCATTAAACTGTTTATCTATGTATTCAGTTATATTGTTCTTCAGAACAATTTCTATGATTTTTCTCAGCACTGATATCAAACTCACTGGTCTATAGTTTCCCAGATCACCCTCAGAGTCCTTTTTAAAGATTGGCATTGAATTGGCCAGCCTCCAGTCTTCAGGTACATAAGCATTTTGAATAATAGATTACAAATTACTAGTAACTGGTCTGCAATTTCATTTCCTAGTTCTTTCTGAACTTTGGTTGTACACCATCTGGTCCAAGTGATTTGCTACTCTTTAGTTTGTCAATTTTCCCTATTACATTTTCAAGGTTCACCATAATTTGTTTCAACCCCTCCAAATCATCACTATTGAATACCTCAGCAAGCTCCTCAGTAAACAATGAAGCAAAGAAATTAGTCTTTCTTTATCAAAATAGTATTGTTTATTGGTGTTAGCAGGCAATGAACAACCAATCGCGCCCAGAAATGTCTGAGCAAACAAAACAGTATTACAAAACTTAGGAAACTGTTACATAGGAACTTCAGCAGTTATGAGTCACCTGAAACACCATTAACTTTGTATAACCCCTCAATACTGCTACCCCATCCCACTCCCCCAACCCCCCCCAAGCCCAGCATCCATTCCACAGTCATACACATTCATACTAACACTAATGAAACCCCCCCTCCCCCCCTTGAGCGGCCCAATCAGCCCTGTAGCCATGAGATCGTAAATCATCTTGCAAGTCTTTGGGTAGGGCTAAAACGCAGGCATCCCAGCATGCACAGTAAGCCTTATCCGGTTTCCGGTGACCCAGGAGGAAGTCCATACGTTCCAGTTGTGCCAAGTCAGCCATGCGACGAGCCCAAGCGAGAAAAATTGGTGCACTGTCCGGGACAATCCAATCCGCCAGGATCGTACGACACGCCAGCATAACCGCCACTCTTTCGAATTTCACTTTGGAGCGCCTATCCAACACCGAAAGTGGGAGAGAGCTGCACAATAGCACCCTCCCCGTGAGTCCAACGGTCACTCCCAGGCAAGAGCCAAGTACCTTCTCTATGGCTGTCCAAAAAGCTCGAAGCGTTAGGCAGTCAAATAGTCTATGGAGGAGTGTTCCAGGGTGTAATCCGCATTTGATACACAGTGGCGTAGCGGTCAACCGCATCTGAGAACGACGAACATCATCACAGTACAACCAGTGTATAATTTTGAACTGTACTTCCCGTAGGCCAATATCTGGAATCATGTGGTGTAAATGAGCAAAAACCTCAAGTAACTGAGCGCCCGTAACTGAGGAATGTAGAGCATCAGACCAACGGCCCGCCAAATATGCTGTTCTGTCCATGCTGCGAAGGTTCTGTCCCAACTTTCTCCAACCAGTAATAGTGTTGGCGAGATAAGCATTGTCAAAGAAAGTGTTGGCAAATTTGAGTTCCAGTACTAAGTCCTCGGAAGTCCACGCACAGGAGCGAATATAGTGTTGGGCCTGAAGAAAAGCATAGAACTGCTTGGAGGGGATGCCATACATGCGTTGTAGGGTCGCAAAGTCCAACAAGTGTCCAGAAGCATCATCAAGCAAATGATACACAAACAATATACCCTTATTCTCCCAAGACTGAAATATAGCCTTACTGTCCTGCCCCGGTAAAAATTCTAAATTGCGTACAAAGGGAATAAGCAAGGATCGAGCACCAGGTCTGGCAGCGAGCCGTCGCCACCATCCCCAAGCTCGAATACAAGGAGACATTAGGGTGACAAGGTATGAGGCAGCACAACGTATCTGGGCACGAGACTGCATGAGGCTCAGCGGCGAAATGGGGGCTGCCATACTCGATAGCATGCCAGATGCACATAAGCGGTAAGTTCCTGTGAGCCATTCGCCCACAAACCTCAACTGACATGCAACGTTATACAGGCGAAAATCTGGCATGTTAAGCCCTCCCCTGGCTCCTGGTAGCTCCAGAGCTGAGTAAGTCAGTCTCGCCCGTTTCCCCCGCCACAGAAATTTTTGTAGACTGGAGCGCAAACGACCAATATCCACCCCCCGTAGCCAGCAAGGTATCATATGGAGCAGGTAGAGTAGTTTGGGCACAAGGACCATTTTAACCAAGGCACAACGCCCCAAAAGGGATAGCGGGAGAGGGGTCCATAAGGCTAGCTGCGCTTGTAGCTTATCAATACAGGGAGTGATGTTTAAGGCATAAAGTTTTTTTAAGTCCCTTGGAACTTGCACCCCTAAATATTTAAGGCCGGACTTAGCCCATTGAAAGGGAAAGGGACCCCCCCATGTAGTTGGAAGATGCTCATTAAGAGCTAGCGCCTCTGACTTTGCGTAATTGATATGGAGGCCCGCCACTGGTGTAAACTGAGTAAACAGTTGAACAATAGTCGGCACACTCTCTCGGGGCCTTCCCACGAATAACAAAATATCGTCGGCAAAAAGCGCCAACTTCATGGGATGACCGCCCACACTGAGCCCCCAAAACGCCTTCTCACCCCGCAGTTGGCAAGCCAAAGGCTCAATCGCCAACACAAAGAGGAGGGGCGACAATGGGCAGCCCTGTCGTACCCCACAGCGGATGGGGAAATGTTCCGTGGGCAGCCCATTCAATAAAATGGTAGCACTCGGATTTTGGTATAGCACGGACACCCAGCGCAGGTAGGGGCCCGTGAATCCATATTTGTTCAAAGTCCAAAATAAATAGTCCCACGATATAGAATTGAAGGCCTTTTCGGCGTCCAGACTCAATATCAGGGCCTCTTCCCGGGGTTGGTAACTAAGAGCGGCAATAAGACGACGAACATTGTTCACGCCCTGGCGACCTCGCACAAATCCAGTTTGATCAGCATGTATCATTGTGGGGAGTATACCTTGCAGACGGGCAGCGAGAACAGAGGAGAGAATCTTAATATCGACATTGAGGAGGGATATGGGGCGGTAAGACCCCACTTCCAAAAGATCCTTCCCCGGTTTAGGAAGAACCACTATGACCGACCTATTGGCAGTATCGGGGAGGGGGGGACCTTCGAGCATGCTATTATAGTAAGCTTGTAAGGGAGTCAAGATAGGGAATTTCAGGATTTTGTAATACTCAGACCCTAACCCATCCTGACCCGCTGCCTTACCCAGCTTAAGGCCTTGGATAACAGAATAAATTTCTTGAGTGGTAATAGGACGATTCAAGGTGACAATGTCGTCCGGCTGCAGTGTCGGCCAGGATTGCCCCCCGAAAAAAGCCTCCGCACTTTCCGTACGCATAGGCTTCTCTCCGTACAGCAACCTATAGTACTCTAAAAATCTGGCCGCTATGGCTTCGGGACTCATTCTATGTACGCCCAGACCATCCCGGATCCCCGAAATGGCCGTTTTGGTCTCCCGTGGCCGGACTAAAGGTGACATTAATTTACTAGATCTATTACCATATTTATATAATTGGTACCGGTAGTACCGTAAAGATTTAGACACGCGCAAATGTAAGAGATTGTTGAGGGCCTTACGAGCCGCGTCTAGGGAAGCCTTATCGTCAGGTGTCACAGTGCCCATATGCTGAAGCTGGGCTGTTTTTAAGTGGTCAGTAAGCCTAAGGATCTCCGCATTCCGTAGTCGATTCTGTTTAGCCACATAGGCAATTATGACCCCCCTCATCACCGCCTTCCCCGCTGCCCACACCGTCTCCGGGCCCACGTCCGGGGTTTGGTTATGAGTCACATATTCTACCCAGCTGTCTTGCAGATATTTTTTGAACTTATCATCGAGATAGAGATCAGGGCGCATGCGCCAGGAAAACGGTAGGTGAGGACGGCGGCCCCAACTCAGGGTAAGAGAAATCGGGGCGTGATCAGTTAATACTATGGGTTCAATGGTAGCGTCCACCAGCTGGGGAAAACAGCGCTCCGAAAGCAACAAATAATCCAATCTGGAATAGGTGTTATGTGGGTGAGAGTAAAAAGTAAAATCCCTATCTTGAGGGTGAAGCACCCGCCACGCATCCAAGAGCTGCAGCTCCTGGCATAACAAATTAATGCCCTTAACTGCATCTGCCGGGGAGGGCAGCTTGGGAGGCCGAACATCTACAGATTTATTGGCCACTACATTAAAATCCCCACCCACGAGCAGGCTGTGATCCGGAAAATCCATTAACAGACGTATGAGACTCGCAAAGTACCCTGGCGCATACACATTAGGAGCGTATACATTGCAAAATACAACTTTCTGTTGATAAAGTGTCCCCGCTACCAGGATATAACGGCCCTCTGTATCGGGGTAAGAGTGTGTGAGCTGGAATGGCAAATTCCTATGTATAAGAATAGCCACTCCCCTCTTACGCCGAGTAAAAGACGAGTAATAGCACTGGCCCACCCAGTCTCGCTTCAATTTAGCGTGCTCCGCGTCTCCCAAATGAGTTTCTTGTAAGAACGCCACCTGTGTCTTCAGGCGTTTAAACATTGTATGTAATTTAGTGCGTTTTATTGGGGAATGGATTCCATCTACATTCACTGAAACCAATTTAACCTGCGCCATTGAGGTGTATAGGAGGGATACTGAAAACCTCAGGCCCCGTAGGGCACCGATGGACATTTCGTAAAGACATCCCGCAGCCACCCAGCCTCAGCCACGGGGAATAGAACCAGCAGAAATTCACTAGACATGGCCCCACTAGGAAGGAAACACACGACCCAAGGCACCGCTCAAGTCCCTCCCAATAATCCCCTCCCCCCGTAACACATTCACACCCATTCATACCAACACTTCCACACTCAAACTGCATACTAACACCACCAACTCCCAGGAGTAGGGCCCCCGCTGCTCCCTTGCCATCGGGGTGCCATACCCCCAGCCCCGCTCTCCCCCCTCCACCCCCACCAACAGCCAGTATACCATATCTGCCCTTCAAGCACAGCCAAATCAATACCATCAAGTGAATAATGATAATGAGTCCCAGCAAGTCCCGTTGAAAAAACCTGAACAAGCCTTGTGCCGGGAAAAAAAAGGCAAAATAACAGGATAAAACAGGACTTCCAGCCTCGTGAGGCCGGTTAGTAAACCGATGAATAGATGCATGTTCCGGCCAAAATGGAAGTGCAGCACATAATCCTATAGTGGAAACCCCTGCCTCCAAGGTTTAGCGCAATGCCGCCACATCTCCAACCAAGGTGTCCTGATGTCATTCTACAGCTCCCGACGGCAGAGAAGCAATAAACCGATCCGCTTCCTCTTTGGAGGTGATGAACCGGGTTTGGTTATTGTGGTACACTCTGAGCTTTGCAGGATACAGTAAGGCAAAACGCATGCCACGTCGATGAAGCTCCGTGCATGCGGGGGCCAGAAGCTTCCGTTGCGCCGCCGTGCCCGCGGAGAAATCATTAAATAGTAGCAGCCGACTACCGGAATGTTCCAGGGTCTCCCGCTGCCGATATGCCCGTAATAGCTGAGTTTTATGACTCCAATTAAGTATCCGGGCCATGACGGGCCGCGGCCGGCCTTGCCCGTCGCGCAGTGGGCCAACCCGGTGCACGCGCTCACACTGTAGGCCGCCTGCTAGTTGCTCTAAGCCCACCTGTTTGGGGAGCCAGTTCTCCACCAGGGATTGAAGCTCCTCATCTTTTACAGCTTCGGGCAAGCCAATAATTTTTAGATTGTTCCTTCTGCCCCGGTCTTCTTGTTCCTCCATCTTCACGATCAGTTCTTTTTGTCTGGCCTGCAGCTCCTCCACGTGGCGCTCCGAGGCAGCCAGTTTGTCCCCCAGGTCAGACAAGGTAGTTTCTGCCGCCTCTAAGCGCTTAGAGTGCCCTTCCACTGCCGATTTTATGCCTTCAATAGAGGTTTGTAATTTGATTAACCGGCTGTCGAGCGCCTCCGTGACACTTTGGGAAATCTTTCGTAAGGTTTCCTCCAAAATTGCCGCCAGAAGAGGCTCCGCTGGGCTTGCCACCTCCGCCATTTTAGCTCCTCGTGGTTTGTGCGGTCGGCGTTCTGTTCGGCCCCTAGTGCCGGTCCGGCGCATCCCCTGCCCGTTGGGGTCTCTCAAAAGAGGCAGCGGCACTTCCCGTGGCCGTCGGAGGAATCGAGGGGCAACAGTAAGCGGCTAATAGATAATAACGAACGGTTAATGGAGAGCGGGGCCGCGGAGCTCAATCCCCCTGCTTCCGTCTCAGGCTACGTCATCGCCGGAAGTCCAAATTAGTCTTTCTACTATTCTCTTGTCTTCTCTAAATGCCCCTTTACCTCTTGATTATTGTATCTAATGGCTAACCAACTCCCTCACAGGTTTCCTTCTTCAGATGTATTTGAAAATGTTTTTATTATGTTAAATAATAAAATGTTTAGTACAAATCCTTAGAAGTTATTTGAGATATGTGTGCATCAGTTAGTCTATACTAGTACAGAAAAAAACAGTTATGAAAACATGTGGCAGCTTCAATTAAACACTTGATAGTGAAGAACAGAGAGCATTATATTTTATACATTATGCTCTTTTACTTCACAGAATTACATGGGTGTGGCCTTACGGGATCAGAGATGATGTCTGCTAGATGCAACTAATTGCTTAATTCAGTGTTCTTTTTTTTTTGTATAACCAGTCTCATTGACTGCATTTGATTAAGATGACAGCAGAAAAAGATTAATCGATCCATCCAGTCTGCTCAGTTATTGCTGTCCTCAAGGATATATCCCTGTTGTCAGTCATACAGTGTGACTGCTTCCGAGTTATCTCTCCTTATCCAGGATACTTTTGATCACCTTCCTTATTTATACTTTTCCATCTTGGGAATATGGGCATACATGAACCCCTACTTAATTCACACGCAACATCTCTCCCTTCCTATGTCTAACCAAAAGAATCTAAATAGGAGGCAATACTATCATAACTATTGTCTGAACATCCAGCCTCCAAGGTCCCCAGCACAGCCTGCCAGCCAACTAAATGAGAGCCTATGTTTTTGCTAGGACATGTTAGGATGTGCAGAAGAAACAATTTCATTTCGGTTCGGTTTTTCGTTTCATTGGAACCCCAATTCATTTCATTAGTTTCATAGCAAAAAAACCCCAATTCGTTTATTTGTTTCATTCGTTTTTTGTTTGCCATCAAAGTCAATGGGGAAGTATTTGCAGCCTATTTTGGGCTGCAGAATTGGGGTTTTCTTATCAATTTGGATGAAACTTCTGGGGAGCAATCATCAGAATGTGAAAAGAGCTCCAAGGTACTTAGACTGTGGCAAAATGGTACCCAAAGTGGCATGAATAGCCTAAGGCACCGTAAAGGGGCAAGGACCAGGAGTGACAAGAGTGCTTTAACAGAGGTGCAAAGCAGCAGCGAGAGTGTAAAAAACACACCACAGCTTCAAAAGAGAGCACCGATAACAGTTGCATGAACACTCGAAGGCAGCATGAGAGGCAAAGTGGCAAGACAAGTGGCATCAACATCCTACAGCACAATAAAGGGGGAACATAGCAAGAAGAAAGATTGTCAGCAAAAGCCACAAGGCACCGATAAAGGGACAAAGCAGCAGAAAGACTAGCATCAACACACTGAGGAACCATGATAGTGACAAGAGCACCACAAGGAGTAGAGTCGTCTAGTGTATGGCAGCAAGGCAGAGTGGCAGAAAGTTGATAGGGGCAAGATGGGCTGGCATAGTGGAGGTAGTCAGGTCCCTGTGGTGTTGATAGGGGCAAGACAGGCAGGTAGACTGGAGGAAGTCAGGTCCCTGTGGTGTTGATAGGGGCAAGACAGGCAGGTAGAGTGGAGGAAGTCAGGTCACTGTGGTGTTGTTAGGAGCAAGACAGGCTGGCAGAGTGGAGGTAGTCAGGTCCCTGTGGTGTTGATAGGGGCAAGACAGGCTGACATAGTGGAGGTAGTCAGGTCCCTGTGGTGTTGATAGGGGCAAGACAGGCAGGTAGAGTGGAGGTAGTCAGGTCCCTGTGGTGTTGATAGGGGCAAGACAGGCAGGTAGAGCGGAGGTAGTCAGGTCCCTGTGGTGTTGATAGGAGCAAGACAGGCTGGCAGATTGGAGGTAGTCAGGTCGCTGTGCTGTTGATAGGTGCAAGACAGGCTGGCAGAAAAGTGGTAGTCTGGTCCCTGTGTTGTTGATAGGTGCAAGACAGGCTGGCAGAGTGGAGTTAGTCAGGTCACTGTGGTGTTGATAAGGTCCAGACAGAATGGCAGAGTGGAGGTAGTCAGGTCCCTGTGGTGTTGATAGGGGCAAGACAGGCAGGTAGAGTGGAGGTAGTCAGGTCCCTGTGGTGTTGATAGGGGCAAGACAGGCTGGCAGAGTGGAGGTAGTCTGGTCCCTGTGTTGTTGTTAGGAGCAAGACAGGCTGGCAGAGTGGAGATAGTCTGGTCCCTGTGGTTTTGATATAGGCAAGACAGGCTGGTAGAGCGGAGATAGTCAGGTTCCTGTGGTGTTGATAGGAGCAAGACAGGCTGGCAGATTGGAGGTAGTTAGGTCCCTGTGGTTTTGATATAGGCAAGACAGGCTGGCAGAGTGGAGGTAGTCTGGTCCCTGTGGTGTTGATAGGTGCAAGACAGGCTGGTAGATTGGAGGTAGTCAGGTCGCTGTGGTTCTGATAGGGGCAAGACAGGCTGGCAGAGGAGTGGTAGTCAGGTCGCTGTGCTGTTGATAGGTGCAAACAGGCTGGCAGAATGGAGGTAGTCTGGTCCCTGTGGTTTTGATATAGGCAAGACAGGCTGGTAGAGCGGAGGTAGTCAGGTCACTGTGGTGTTGATAAGTGCAAGACAGGCTGGTAGAGCGGAGGTAGTCAGGTCCCTGTGCTGTTGATAGGTGCAAGACAGGCTGGCAGAGGAGTGGTAGTCTGGTCCCTGTGTTGTTGATAGGTGCAAGACAGGCTGGCAGAGTGGAGGTAGTCGGGTCGCTGTGGTGTTGATAGGAGCAAGACAGGCTGGCAGAGTGGAGGTAGTCTGGTCCCTGTGGTTTTGATAGGGGCAAGACAGACTGACAGAGGAGAGGCTGTCTGGTCCCTGTGGTGCTGATAGGAGCAAGACAGGCAGGTAGAGTGGAGGTAGTCAGGTCGCTGTGCTGTTGATAGGTGCAAGACAGGCTGGCAGAGTGGAGGTAGTTAGGTTGCTGTGGTGTTGATAGGGGCAAGACAGGCTGGCAGAGTGGAGGTAGTCAGGTCGCTGTGGTGTTGATAGGGGCAAGACAGGCTGGCAGAGTGGAGGTAGTCAGGTCGCTGTGGTGTTGATAGGAGCAAGACAGGCTGGCAGAGTGGAGGTAGTCTGGTCCCTGTGGTGTTGATAGGAGAAAGACAGGCTGGCAGAGTGGAGGTAGTTAGGTCACTGTGGTATTGATAGGTGCAAGACAGGCTGGCAGAGTGGAGGTAGTCAGGTCGCTGTGGTGTTGATAGGGGCAAGACAGGCTGGCAGAGTGGAGGTAGTCAGGTCGCTGTGGTGTTGATAGGGGCAAGACAGGCAGCTAGATTAGAGGTAGTCAGGTCGCTGTGGTGTTGATAGGTGCAAGAAAGGCTGGCAGAGTGGAGGTAGTCTGGTCCCTGTGGTGTAGATAGGAGCAAGACAGGCTGGCAGAGTGGAGGTAGTCAGGTCGCTGTGGTATTGATAAGTGCAAGACAGGCTGGCAGAGTGGAGGTAGTCAGGTCGCTGTGGTATTGATAGGTGCAAGACAGGCTGGCAGAGTGGAGGTAGTCATGTCACTGTGGTGTTGATAAGGTCCAGACAGAATGGCAGAGTGGAGGTAGTCAGGTCACTGTGGTGTTGATAGGGGCAAGACAGGCAGGTAGAGTGGAGGTAGTCAGGTCCCTGTGGTGTTGATAGGGGCAAGACAGGCAGGTAGAGCGGAGGTAGTCAGGTCCCTGTGGTGTTGATAGGAGCAAGACAGGCTGGCAGATTGGAGGTAGTCAGGTCGCTGTGCTGTTGATAGGTGCAAGACAGGCTGGCAGAGGAGTGGTAGTCTGGTCCATGTGTTGTTGATAGGTGCAAGACAGGCTGGCAGAGTGGAGGTAGTCAGGTCACTGTGGTGTTGATAAGGTCCAGACAGAATGGCAGAGTGGAGGTAGTCAGGTCCCTGTGGTGTTGATAGGGGCAAGACAGGCAGGTAGAGTGGAGGTAGTCAGGTCCCTGTGGTGTTGATAGGGGCAAGACAGGCTGGCAGAGTGGAGGTAGTCTGGTCCCTGTGTTGTTGTTAGGAGCAAGACAGGCTGGCAGAGTGGAGATAGTCTGGTCCCTGTGGTTTTGATATAGGCAAGACAGGCTGGTAGAGCGGAGATAGTCAGGTTCCTGTGGTGTTGATAGGAGCAAGACAGGCTGGCAGATTGGAGGTAGTTAGGTCCCTGTGGTTTTGATATAGGCAAGACAGGCTGGCAGAGTGGAGGTAGTCTGGTCCCTGTGGTGTTGATAGGTGCAAGACAGGCTGGTAGATTGGAGGTAGTCAGGTCGCTGTGGTTCTGATAGGGGCAAGACAGGCTGGCAGAGGAGTGGTAGTCAGGTCGCTGTGCTGTTGATAGGTGCAAACAGGCTGGCAGAATGGAGGTAGTCTGGTCCCTGTGATTTTGATATAGGCAAGACAGGCTGGTAGAGCGGAGGTAGTCAGGTCACTGTGGTGTTGATAAATGCAAGACAGGCTGGTAGAGCGGAGGTAGTCAGGTCCCTGTGCTGTTGATAGGTGCAAGACAGGCTGGCAGAGGAGTGGTAGTCTGGTCCCTGTGTTGTTGATAGGTGCAAGACAGGCTGGCAGAGTGGAGGTAGTCGGGTCGCTGTGGTGTTGATAGGAGCAAGACAGGCTGGCAGAGTGGAGGTAGTCTGGTCCCTGTGGTTTTGATAGGGGCAAGACAGACTGACAGAGGAGAGGCTGTCTGGTCCCTGTGGTGCTGATAGGAGCAAGACAGGCAGGTAGAGTGGAGGTAGTCAGGTCGCTGTGCTGATGATAGGGGCAAGACAGGCTGGCAGAGTGGAGGTAGTCAGGTCGCTGTGGTGTTGATAGGGGCAAGACAGGCTGGCAGAGTGGAGGTAGTCAGGTCGCTGTGGTGTTGATAGGAGCAAGACAGGCTGGCAGAGTGGAGGTAGTCAGGTCGCTGTGGTGTTGATAGGTGCAAGACAGGCTGGCAGAGTGGAGGTAGTCTGGTCCCTGTGGTGTTGATAGGAGCAAGACAGGCTGGTAGAGTGGAGGTAGTTAGGTCACTGTGGTATTGATAGGTGCAAGACAGGCTGGCAGAGTGGAGGTAGTCAGGTCGCTGTGGTGTTGATAGGGGCAAGACAGGCTGGCAGAGTGGAGGTAGTCAGGTCGCTGTGGTGTTGATAGGGGCAAGACAGGCAGCTAGATTAGAGGTAGTCAGGTCGCTGTGGTGTTGATAGGTGCAAGACAGGCTGGCAGAGTGGAGGTAGTCTGGTCCCTGTGGTGTAGATAGGAGCAAGACAGGCTGGCAGAGTGGAGGTAGTCAGATCGCTGTGGTATTGATAAGTGCAAGACAGGCTGGCAGAGTGGAGGTAGTCAGGTCGCTGTGGTATTGATAGGTGCAAGACAGGCTGGCAGAGTGGAGGTAGTCATGTCACTGTGGTGTTGATAAGGTCCAGACAGAATGGCAGAGTGGAGGTAGTCAGGTCACTGTGGTGTTGATAGGGGCAAGACAGGCAGGTAGAGTTGAGGTAGTCTGGTCCCTGTGGTTTTGATATAGGCAAGACAGGCTGGTAGAGCAGAGGTAGTCTGGTCCCTGTGGTGTTGATAGGAGCAAGACAGGCTGGCAGAGTGGAGGTAGTCAGGTCACTGTGCTGTTGATAGTTGCAAGACAGGCTGGTAGAGTGGAGGTAGTCAGGTCACTGTGCTGTTGATAGGAGCAAGACAGGCTAGCAGAGGAGTGGTATTCTGGTCCCTGTGTTGTTGATAGGTGCAAGACAGGCTTGCAGAGTGGAGGTAGTCAGGTCGCTGTGGTGTTGATAGGGGCAAGACAGGCAGGTAGATTGGAGGTAGTCAGGTCGCTGTGGTGTTGATAGGTGCAAGACAGGCTGGCAGAATGGAGGTAGTCTGGTCCCTGTTATTTTGATAGGGGCAAGACAGGCTGGCAGAGTGGAGGTAGTCTGGTCCCTGTGGTTCTGATAGGGGCAAGACAGGCTGGCAGAGGAGAGGTTGTCTGGTCCCTGTGGTGCTGATAGGAGCAAGACAGGCAGGTAGAGCGGAGGTAGTCAGGTCGCTGTGCTGTTGATAGGTGCCAGACAGGCTGGCAGAGGAGTGGTAGTATGGTCCCTGTGTTGTTGATAGGTGCAAGACAGGTTGGCAGAGTGGAGGTAGTCTGGTCCCTGTGGTGTTGATAGGAGCAAGACAGGCTGGCAGAGTGGAGGTAGTCAGGTCACTGTGCTGTTGATAGGTGCAAGACAGGCTGGCAGAGTGGAGGTAGTATGGTCCCTGTTGTTTTGATAGGTGGAAGACAGGCAGGCAGAGTAGAGGTAGTCTGGACCCTGTGGTTTTGATATGGGCAAGACAGAATGGCAGAGTGGAGGTTGTCAGGTCGCTGTGGTGTTCTTAGGGGGAAGTCAGGCTGGCAGAGTGGAGATAGTCTGGTCCCTGTGGTGTTGATAGGAGCAAGACAGGCTGGTAGAATGGAGGTAGTCAGGTCGCTGTGGTGTTGATAGGGGCAAGACAGGCAGGTAGATTGGAGATAGTCAGGTCGCTGTGTTGTTGATAGGTGCAAGACAGGTTGGCAGAGTGGAGGTAGTCTGGTCACTGTGGTATTGATAGGTGCAAGACAGGCTGGTAGAGTGGAGGTAGTCAGGTCTCTGTGCTGTTGATAGGTGCAAGACAGGCTGGCAGAGTGGAGGTAGTCTGGTTCCTGTGGTTTTGATGGGTGCAAGACAGGCAGGCAGAGTGGAGGTAGTCTGCTCGCTGTGGTTTTGATAGGTGCAAAGGGCAGGCAGAGTGGAGGTAGTATGGTCCCTGTTGTTTTGATAGGTGGAAGACAGGCAGGCAGAGTAGAGGTAGTCTGGACCCTGTAGTTTTGATATGGGCAAGACAGAATGGCAGAGTGGAGGTAGTCAGGTAGCTGTGGTGTTCTTAGGGGGAAGTCAGGCTGGCAGAGTGGAGATAGTCTGGTCCCTGTGGTGTTGATAGGAGCAAGATAGGCAGGTAGAGTGGAGGTAGTCAGGTCGCTGTGTTTTTGATGGGTGCAATTCAGGCTGGCAGAGTGGAGGTAGTCTGGTCCCTGTGGTTTTCATAGGGGCAATACAGGCTGGCAGAGCAGAGGTAGTCAAGTCGCTGCGGTGTTGATAAGTACAAGACAGGCTGGCAGAGTGGAGGTAGTCAGGTCACTGTGCTGTTGATAGGGGCAAGACAGGATGCAGAGCTGAAGTAGTCAGGTTGCTGTGCTGTTGATAGGTGCAAGACAGGCTGGCAGAGCAGAGGTTGTCAGGTCGCTGTGCTGTTGATAGGTGCAATATAGGCTGGCAGTGTGGAGGTAGTCTGGTTCCTGTGCTTTTCATATGGGCAAGACAGGCTGGTAGAGTGGAGGTAGTCTGGTCCCTGTGGTTTTGATAGGGGCAAGACAGGATGGCAGGGCTTAGGTAATCAGGTCGCTGTTCAGTTGATAGGTGCAAGATAGGCTGGTAGAGCGGAGGTAGTCTGGTCCCTGTGGTTTTGATAGGGGCAAGACAGGCAGGCAGATCGGAGGTAGTCAGGTCGCTGTGGTGTTGATAGGAGCAATACAGGCTGGCAGAGTGGAGATAGTCTGGCCCCTGTGGTGTTGATAGGATCAAGACAAGCTGGCAGATTGGAGGTAGTTTGGCCCTGTGGTTTTGACAGGAGCAAGACAGTCTGGCGGAGTGGAGGTGGTAGGGTCGCTGTAGTGTTGATAGGGGCAAGACAGGCTGGCAGTGCGGAGTTAGTCAGGATGCTGTGGTGCTGATAGGGGGAAGACAGTCTGGCGGGGTGGGGGCGAAGGAAGACAGGGCCTCCTGCTTTCAGCACGACTGTCAACCGGGCATAATGTCCACCCGACCCGTCTTGAAACACGGCCCAAGAAGCCTAACACGCGTGCTAGGACCTGAAAGATGATGAACTATGCCTGGGTGTAGCCGCAGCGGGTGCAGATCATGGTGGTAGTAGGAAATATTCAAACAAGAGCCCCTGGGAGAGTTCCCTTTCCTTTGTGTAGGACAGGGCTCCCTGGAATGGGCTCGCCCCAAAATTTTGGTGGTTCTGTTGGCGTCTAGGGAGCTCTTGCTGGTCTTTGAAAATCTGGGGGACGTAGCAGATATACAAACGAGAACTATGAAGGCCGAAGCAGAGAAGGTTTCCATTTGAACAGCGGTTCAACATGGGTCAGCCGGTACTAAGAGATAGGCGAGACCTGGGGAGAGTTCCTTTTCCTTTGAGCAGGAAAGGGCTCCCTGGAATGGGTTTGCCCCAAAAGTGTGGTGGTTCATAAGAACATAGGAAATTGCCATGCTGGGTCAGACCAAGGGTCTAGTTGGCGTCTAGTGAGCTCTTGCTGGTTTTTGAAATTCTGGGGGACATAGCAGATATACAAATGAGAATTTTGAAGGCCGAAGCGGAAAAGGATTCCATGTGAACAGCGGTTCAACATGGGTCAGCAGGTACTAAGAGATAGGTTAGCTCTGGACAGAACGCAGAAAGGTAGCCAGCGCAACCTCCTTTTCCTCTCTGACTACGACCTCAGATCAGACATGGCGACCCGGTGAATTGACGGAAGGGCAGCACGAGGAAGATGAACTTGTTCCAGCTCTTCGTAATTCAGTTGATTACTGCTTCCATACTGCGCAAGGCGGGGAGAGAAACGGATGGACCTGCGACTCTTAGCAGTTGATCACTTGGCTCGTGCATCAATGAAGAACGCAGCTTTTGAGGCCTCGACGCCCTCCCCAAACAGAACGCGGAAAGGGAGCTGGCACCAACTCCTTTTCCTCTCCCACTATGACCTCAGATCAGATGTGGCGACCTGCTGAATTTTAGCATATTACTAAGCGGAGGAAAAGAAACTAACCAGGTTCCCTCAGTAACGGCGAGTGAAGAGGGAAGAGCCCAGCACCAAATTCCCATCAATCCGGTGGGTGCGGGAAATGTGGTGTACAGAAGACCGCCTCCCCAGCGCCGCTCAGAGGCCCAAGTCCTTCTGATTGAGGTCAGGCCCTTGTAGTGAGGTATAGAAACATAGAAATGACGGCAGAAGAAGACCAAACGGCCCATCCAGTCTGCCCAGCAAGTTTCACACTTTTTTTTTTCTTCTCATACTTATCTGTTACTCTTGGCTCTTGGTAACCTTTTGGTTCTATTTCCCTTCCACCCCCACCATTAATATAGAGAGCAGTGTTGGAGCTGCATCTAAGTGACATATCTAGCTTAATTAGTTAGGGGTAGTAACCGCCACAATGACAAGCTACACCCATGCTTATTTGTTTACCCAGACTATGTAATTCAGTCCTTGTTGGTTGTCTGTATATAGATCCACTTTTCTTCATTTCCCCCTGCTGTTGAAGCAGAAAGTTATGCTGGATATGCATTGAAAGTAAAGTATCAGTCTTTCTCCCCTGCCATTGAAGCAGAGAGCTATGCTGGATATGCGTGAAGTATCAGACTTTCTCCCCTGCCGTTGAAACAGACAGCTATGCTGGATATGCGTGAAGTATGTCTTTCTCCCCTGCCGTTGAAGCAGACAGCTATGCTGGATATGCGAGAAATATCGGTCTTTCTCCCCTGCCGTTGAAGCAGAGAGCTATGCTGGATATGCATTGAAAGTGAAGTATCAGGCTTATTTGGTTTGGGGTAGTAACTGCTGTAAAAAGCAAGCTACTCCCCGCTTTTTTGTGAATGCAAATCTTTTTTTCATGGAAGAACAGGCACAGCGTTTAGGGTCAAGCCCTTGTAGTGACATAAGGGCTGGAAGGACAGGTACAGAGTTTGGGGTTAGGCCCTTGTAGTGACTTAAAGGCTGGACAGACAGGCACAGCAGTTGAGGTCAGACCCTTGTAGTGACGTAAGGCCTGAATGGACAGGCACAGCAGTTGAGGTCAAGCCCTTGTAGTGATGTAAGGGCTGGACAGACAGGCACAACGATTGAGGTCACGCCCTTGTAGTGACATAAGGGCAGGACAGACAGTCACAGCGGTTGAGGTTAGGCCCTTGTAGTGACTTAAGGGCTGGACGGACAGGCACAGCAGTTGAGGTCAGGCCCTTGTAGTGACGTAAGGGCTGGAACAGACAGGCACAGCAGTTGAGATCAGGCCCTTGTAGTGGCATAAAGGCTGGACAGGCAGGCACAGCATTTGGGGTCAGACCCTTGTAGTGACGTAACTGGATGGACAGGCACAGAGGTTGAGGTCAGGCCCTTGTAGTGACGTAAGGGCTGGACAGACAGGTACAGTAGTTGAGGTCAGGCCCTTGTAGTGACTTAAGGGCAGGATGGACAGGCACAGTAGTTGAGGTCAGGCCCTTGTAGTGACTTAAGGGCAGGACGGAGAGGCACAGCGTTTGCCGTCAGGCCCTTGTAGTGATGTAAGGGCTGGACAGACAGGCACAGCGGTTGAGGTCAGGCCCTTGTAGTGATGTAAGGGCTGGACAGACAGGCACAGCGGTTGAGGTCAGGCCCTTGTAGTGACTTAAGGGCAGGACGGACAGGCAGAGCATTTGCCGTCCGGCCCTTGTAGTGATGTAAGGGCTGGACAGACAGGCACAGCGATTGAGGTCAGGCCCTTGTAGTGACTTGAGGGCTGGACAGACAGGCACAGCAGTTGAGGTCAGACCCTTGTAGTGATGTAAGGGCTGGACAGACAGGCACAGCGGTTGAGGTCAGGCCCTTGTAGTGATGTAAGGGCTGGACAGACAGGCACAGCAGTTGAGGTCAGGCCCTTGTAGTGACATAAGGGCTGGACGGACAGGCACAGCATTTGGGGTGACATAAGGGCTGGACAGACAGTCAAAGTGGTTGAGGTCAGGCCCTTGTAGTGACTTGAGGGCTGGACAGACAGGCACAGCAGTTGAGGTCAGACCCTTGTAGTGATGTAAGGGCTGGACGGACAGGCACAGCGGTTGAGGTCAGGCCCTTGTAGTGATGTAAGGGCTGGACAGACAGGCACAGCGGTTGAGGTCAGGCCCTTGTAGTGACATAAGGGCTGGACGGACAGGCACAGCATTTGGGGTGACATAAGGGCTGGACAGACAGTCAAAGTGGTTGAGGTCAGGCCCTTGTAGTGACTTGAGGGCAGGACAGGTAGGCACAGCGGTTGAGGTCATGCCCTTGTAGTGACTTAAGAGCAGGACAGACAGGCACAGCGGTTGAGGTCAGGTCCTTGCAGTGATTTAAGGGCTGGACGGACAGGCACAGTGTTTGGGGTCAGGCTCTTGTAGTGACATAAGGGCTGGACGGACAGGCACAGCGTTTGGGGTCAGGCCCTTGTAGTGATGTAAGGGCCGGACAGACAGGCACAGCGATTGAGGTCAGGTGCATGTGCTGATATTATCTGTTGCATATGAGGCAGTTTGAGCTGCTGCAAGGCTTTAAATTGCTTTTATCCATTTTACCATTCACAGGGAAAATTTGGAAACCCAAGCAAAAGCATGTTTATTTTCAAAAACACTAGCATTTCCATCAACTTGTTGTGCCCGTCAGTCGCAGATGGCTGCGACCTCTCATGCTCATCTCTTTTTCTGCTGCATCTTCATTCCTTGGAAGAGTGGGGCCCTCCGCCAGCCACTGCCGACCAGCCTGGCATTCCCGGGATGGTGTGTGTGCTGCCGACCGCCATCGTCAACCAGAGATCACTTAGTCACGCGCAGGCGCGCTTGGGCCACTCTTGTACACATCATGGCGGGAACCTCAGGGGCGTCCCCCCTGAATGACGTCATCTGCCTCCGGTACTTAAACTAGTCGGCCCTTCACTGCTACGAGTTAGCAAGAACTTCCTTCCTGCTGAGTTCCACTCCTTGGACTTCCGTTCCAGATTCTTCGTTGGCATGAGACTGCTCTCTGTATACAAACTGTAGATAATCTATCTATCTATATCTCTATATATTTATATTAATATATTTAGTGTATACATTTGTAAAGTATGACTTTGAAACACTATTATATGCATGACTAGCTTGATAAATTGTTCATTTTAGCTTCATCTCTGTTCTTTGGCATCAGCACAGATCAAACCAAAGATAATGGAACCCCCACTAATATTCTTTAGATAATCTCTGAAAATTAAGCTGAGTATATGTTAACCCATCTCAGATTGCAATGTTCTTTAGAATTGCAAGAGTGCATGCATATTCTCCCCAGCTTCGAAACCTTTTGCATATTTGTTGCCTTTGCCTTTCCAGCCCTGGATTTCGGTTAGCAGGCAATTGAAGCACAATTTGTGCGCTGTGGCAAACGGCCGTAGAGCAGAACAGGCCTGCTGAGCAGATTCTTGAGAAAAAGGCATTTTACTCTAAACTCGTGTGGCAATATGTGCAGGGCCTTATGTACCCAGGCAGAGCTCACCGTAATCTGGAATCTCTAATGGTCCATGCATCGTAACTGCACTTATATTTTTAAATAATCTTTCCACCGAGGTTGCTCATTTGACTGCATTTCACACTTGAAGGGCCTATGCAGTAAAGGTTTTCTCTTATTTTGTGTCAATTGGAAAAAATGCCTAGAGGTGAATTTTAAAAGCCCGACAGGTGCATCGATTAGGGGATGTGCGAAGAAGGGCCGGGCAAATTGTAAAAGCCGCCGAGACATGGGCATCTCTCCCACAGCACGCACAACTGGAAAGTCTGCAAAAAAGGGGCGGGGTGTGGGTGTGGTTGGGGCGGGAAACGGGCAGTTTGGGGCGTGAACCTAAGATGGACGCTTAAAGATGACCTGGCATGCGCCGAGGCCCATCTGCTGTGTAACTTAACTTCCGCTGTGGATGCCATGCAAGTTAAAATTTAATGAAAACCTGGCAGATCTGCAGGGTTTTAAGGGTCGCGGCAAACTGGGGGGGAGTGAAGGCTATCATACCAGGGGAGTTGGAGGACCTATTTCTGAACTGGGCGAACCGGGGCCGAACTGGGAAAACTGAGAATAACGTTGGCACGCACCCCTTTTAAAATTCCACGATTGATGCGGCAGAAGCTGGATTTGCGCGCACATGTGTGCGCCCCCTTAAAATTTGGCACACATGTACGCACAGCCAGGCTGTTTTATAACATATGCGCATGTACATTATAAAATGGCTGTGTACCTGGGCATGAACTGATGAATGCGTGCAAATGTGTGCCCGCGCGCCAGTTTGGAAGTCACCGTCCCTAAGAATAGGACTCCGAGTCTTTTTTTTTTTTTAACGAAAAATAGCTTTTACAGCATACTTGGTGTTTCTCCTAATGATCAGACCGAGCTGATTTTTGAGGTATAAAAAGCCTTTGACAGTTATAGAATTAAGCAAGTCTGGCGTTTCATAACCAGAATGATGTGACAGTGATGGTCTGTTAATTAAAGCTGCAGGAAGAAATGTCATTTTTATGTTTGCAAATAAACAAGTCTTATTAGTCTAAATAGACACACACTATATTCCGTCTGTCTACACACATATCCATGCAAAATAAAATTACTTGATGTCTTTAAAATAAAACTTTATATGTATCTATAAATATATAGATAAATATAGACATCTATCTATCTATATATATATATATAGTATATGCAGTACATATTTATGCAAAGCAGAAATGACAGCTGATTGTAGACACTAAGCAAAACCACCTTCTCCTGTATTTATTATTAAAATGATTGTATTTTTTTTATGTGGGAATGCTTAACTTTCTTTCAGACTGATCTTTTATTTTCTGTAATATTAATATAGATATATTAATCATTGAAAATTATCAAGCTAGCTATCTCACGCGAAAAGGGACTTTTCGCGTGAGATAGCTAGCTTGGGGTGGAGTCTAGGCGGATTCGGCCCCGGAAGAGGAGGAGTCAGAGCAGCACTGGGGACGACGCTGCGGACACATAGCTGGCAGCGAAAGGTAAGATTCCTTTTCGCCGCCAGTTTTGCAGGACCGCACCCCGCTTCGCCCCCCGTTACCGCCGGATTCTCTAAGGTCTGCGGCCTTAGAGAATCCAAGCCTAAGTTAGCCGGATAATTGTAGACCTGCTTCAGAGCAGATGTAAAATTATCCAGCCTTGTGTGGCCAGATAATTAGCTGCTTAATTGGATATCTTCAAAAGATACCTAGGTAAGTAGCACTCTTTAAAAAAACCCACAGTTGCAGGTATCCCAGCCAATTCCCACCACACCCACTCACTGCAAAGGTTCAAGCCCACCTGTTGTTCAGGACCCCTTCTACCCCTTGAAATGTCTAAATTTAAAAGATACTGGTGCTGGCCGCCCACAGCCCTCTAGCCTTTTCTCTCTCTAAACAGACCTGAAAAGTTTGCCTCCTTGCTTCACAAACTCCCTCCCACACACCACCTTCCTCTCCTCGAAGCCTTCCCATCAACCAAGTAGCTAAATTGGGGCCCCCAGTATTATCAGCAGAGTAATTCTAGAAGATTCCAGGGTTGCATTATACTGCAGTCCCAGGATTCAAATGGGGGCAGTAAGTTTGAAAACAGAGAAGGATGGAAAAATGTTAACATTATATAACTGTGCATTAGGTCAAACATACATGAGCATCTTCCCTCCCTTTTTATATTCTTAGAAGTTGATGTTCCTAACAATCCCCTTCTCAACAACTCCGCACATGTGCAGTTCATTAAAAATCTAGTCCCAGTTTGTCACACAAGGCCAATAAATGATCCCTGGACTAAGGCTTAGTTAATATATCTGCCTTCATGCTTGCTGTGGGGCAGTATTTCAGTTTAACCAGTCCCTTTTCATGACATCATCCCTCAGGTAATGTATTTTTGTGTCCACTTCTTTCATGTTTGGTGTTAGGTTTTGTAGGTTTCATGGACCCTTGGCCCGAGGTGGGAATTGACTCTCCCTGAGGGGAGGCAAGGTGGAATGGAAACCCAGGCAACTGGACCATAGCTGTGGCCCAGAAGTAAGGAGGCGTAGATGAGTTGTCTGCGTCACAGCCACGTGATCGCAGACACCTGCACTGAGGCAATACTGCGGGGTGCCCCGAGGAGTGGGGTTTGAGAGAACAATCCAAAGTATTGCAATGTCTAGCAGGTCAGGAGACAGGATAAACCAGAGGAAGGATCTCCAAGGCTGAGATGCAGAGCAGGCCCGAGGAACGGGGAAGTGTGGAGACAGGCTCTCTGGTGTAGTAACGCTGAGACTGCCCTAAGGAGTAGGGACGCGTAGAGACAGGATCTCTGGAGTAGTAGTGTTGCTAAGATGACCTCGAGGAGCAGGGAAGTGTAGAGACTGGAGTAGTAGTGCTGGGACCACCCCGAGGAGTGGGGAGGCGTGGAGACTGAATGTCCGGTGTGGTAATGCTGAGGCTACCCAGAGGAGCGGGGAAGCGTAGAGACTGGAACTCCAGTGTGGCAACGCTGAAGCTACCCCAAGGAGCGGGGAAGCGCAGAGACAGGATCTCTGGCAAGTCGCGCTGAGGCTACCCCGAGGGGCGGGGCAACGCAGGACAAAGTCCCGGATAAGCAGCGCAGAGCAGGCCCCCGAGAAGCAGGTACCCAGAGCCAGAGTCCAAGGTTGAAGAGCAGGGATCCAAGGCAGGAACCGCAGGTCCGGAGAAAGGTATAAGCACCACAGGAGCTCAGGGAACTCGTTGCCAAGTTGGTTAGCATAGGCCAAAGGAGGTGCTTAAATATCTCAGACTTGTGATGTCATCAGCCGGGGACGTCCCTGGAGTTCCCGCCATAGGGCCTTTAAAGGGAGGCCCTTTGGCACGCATGCGTGCCTGGGGAGGGCCAGAATTGGAATGTAGGTCGGCGGCATCCCAGTCGCCACGTCGAGTCCCAAAAGCCAGGAGGAACGCGGCAGTAGCGGCAAGCCACAGCCACAAGCACACCAGGAGTAGAAAGCAGGGCATGACATGATGTAAGTTGGGTTGGTTGCGGGCAGCCGAGGCTGATACTCATTACATTTGGTCTGAGTTGTTTTGTTTCTGCCGTTTTGATAACCCTTGATTGTCTTCAAAAATTAGCCCTGGTGTGGGTTGATCAATCCGAAAGTCTGAGAATGACTTGTACAGCCATGCCGGTTCTCTGACAAGTTGATCTGCCGCACAGAACTCGGCCTTTGTGGAAAACAAAGCCACAACTGTCTGCTTCTTGCTCCACATGATAGCTGCACCTTTGTGAAATAAGACGTATCCTATTGTTAATTTTCTATCCATCCTGTCCCCTCCCTAGTCTGCAACCACATAGCCAGTCAGCTCTGAACTCTCAGTGGCTGATAACTTTGGTTTTAAGTTCATTGTCCCTTTCAGGAACCTTCCCAGCCTTTTTGCTGCTGTCAAGTCTTCCTGTGTTGGATTAGTCATTCTTCTTCTTGAGTAGACCCACAGCAATGGCTATGTCAGGTCTGGATTCTGTTCCAATATTTAGAAGTTTTTCAACTGCTGTCCTGTAACGATTATTAATAGTGAGCCTTTTTTGACTTCTACTTCCCTTTGTTTATGTGGGAGTGTTAGTTTTGTTGGCTTCAGGCAAACCCAGAAAACCTATAAGATTTTTGATCTTTTGGCTTTGGTTTAACAGGTAACGTCCATCTGTATCCTTTTGTATCTCAATCCCTAGATACTAACTTACATTTCGCAGCAGTTTTACTTCCACTTCTTTGCTTAAACAGTCTATGATTTCTGCAGTGTTGTCATTCTTTTCATAGCACACAATTAGATCATCTACATAACACAAAGGGGCAGATTTTAAAAGGTAAGCGTGCGGTGTACATTTGTGCACGCTACCCGGTGCGCACAAATCTACACCCGATTTTATAACATGCGTGCGCAGCTATGCGCAGGTTATAAAATCAGGGGTCGGCGCGCACAAGGGGGTGCACACTAGTGCACCTTGCGCGCGCCGAGCCCTCGGGGAGACCAGCTGGCTTTCCCCGTTCCTTCCGAGGCCGCTCCGAAATTGGAGCGGCCTCGGAGGGAACTTTTCCTTGTGTGTTTGCACATTGCCTTCTGCATCATATTTAGGGCCTGTGTCTATGGGAAAAATGCTTAGTAAATGAGGCCCTTAGTTTCAAAACTCAAACAGCATTCTAACGCTTGCCTGCCTTTTGGCAATTTAGTCCATGTCCATGTCTTATTATTATGAAGAGCCTCTCTTTCTTCTTTCCCTGCATTTATTTCTCCATTTTTCTGCCTGAACAGGAGGCATGTTCTCAACGTCTTTCCATGATGTCGGGTCAGGCACACCCTTTTCTCATCTAGTGCAGCACATGCGTTCTGATGGATTTCCTTTATTTTATCTTTTAGAGCTGCTTAGCTTTGGCTCTGGTTCTACAGGTGCTGTATCTCCTTTGGGCTGGTTATCACTGACATGTTCCTCAGGTTCTGAGACTGTGAATTTCTCTGAGAAAAAACATCAGCATTTGCACATTCCTCTTCTAATAAGTCATTATCACTGGCAGCAGTATATGCCTCTGCTTGCATATTAGCATTATCAGCCTCTTGCTCAGTAGCTTCTTCTTGCTCTCTTGAGTAGAGCCACAAGCTGATGGTGGATCTTGCTTTTTTATTTTATTTCATATCCAAGGCTTAGTAATTCATCCTGGTTCATTAACATATTCCACACTGCATATGTTTATTTCTGTTGTTTTGAGATCCAGGATTCTGTAACCTTTAATTCCTACTGTATATCCCAGCATGATTCCCAGTTCACTCCTGCATTGAGGTTTGTTTCTTTTTGGGAGGGGGGAATATACACATATGCTTTGCAGCCAAACACTCTCAGATGAGAAAAATTAGGATTGCATCCATTCCATAGCTCATAAGTTGTTTTATTTGCACTCTTGATTAGCAGGTGATTCTGAATATAGGTGGCAATACAGATTGCTTCACCCCAAAAGTCATCAGATAACTGTGCATACAAAAGTTGACATCTAGTCATGTTTAGCTAGCTCAGATTCTTTCTTTCTGCTTGCCTATTCTGTTCATGGGCGGATTGGCCTATCGGGGGATCCCGATCCCCGGTGGGCTGGTCACTCTGGTCACGTAGTCTGCCGAGCGCGGCCATGACAGAGCTTGACAGACCACGGAGTATCTCCTGGGCCGGCCTGGGCAGAAAATCTCTGGACTGATCTTTACCCAGAATCCACCCCTGGCTATAGCTTATAGTCTTTTCATGCTTTATGCCTTTTTCTCTTAGAAATTCCTCCATTTATTTGCTGCAGAATTCCCCTCCATTGGCCTTTCTAAATTTCCTAATTTTTCTCTGAGGTTTATTTTCTAAATAGGCAAAGTAATTTTAAAAATTTTCAAAAACCTCGTTTTATTTGACAACTCATAATGAACATGCCCACAATGTCTTTGCTATAAATTGATCCTTCTAAATCCATGTAGGCAAGCCTTAACTGAAATGCACCTGTCTCCAGCAGTTCAAGTACATTTGCATTTGTTTTTATTGCTTTTAACATGATCTCCCCATCTCTTTTTATAATGCATTCATTGTTCTTGAGGTGGATTTTACAGCCTCTTTCCATCATGTTGTAAAGTCTTTTTAAATGATTCCCACCCAGTTTAGGGGTCCTATAAGCATCCATAAACTCAACAGTTCTAACTTACCCCTCATCTAACTTGGATCTGTCCTTTTTCATAGGCTTCAACAGATCTCCCTCTCTGTTAGGCAAATCTCTGCTCTGAAGAATTTGTATAAAAAAGTAACTGCACTTTCATTGCACACATGTTTATATGAGGCACCTGAATCCAGATAATTTTTATACTTTGTTATCTTCATTAGGGTGTTTTCTATCTTCAGTAAACATTGGTCTGCTAATATCATTATTGACATTTTC
Organism: Rhinatrema bivittatum; assembly: GCF_901001135.1. NCBI lineage: Eukaryota > Metazoa > Chordata > Amphibia > Gymnophiona > Rhinatrematidae > Rhinatrema > Rhinatrema bivittatum. Next base: position 45,566,608 of record NC_042618.1, on the reverse strand, counting down.
CTTTTCACTTTTGTTTCAACCTTGCTTGCAGTTTGGAGCCTTCCCGTCCTCCTTCTTTTCTTCAAAGGGTTTTATTTTGCTGCTTGTAGAATATTGACTTTATTTAATTTGCATTGTGCCTTTTTGCATGACTTCTCTCCTTGCTTGGATAAGACACCATATCTATTGTTTCTGTTTTAAAGACATTATGAGCCCTTTCTGAGCTTTTCTGCTTATGTAGTTGCCTGCATGTTTCAAGTTGAGCTACTGCCTGTTTCAGTGACATTTCAGGCAGCAGACTAAAGAGTCCTATAGCTTTCAGACAGAGCGGCGTATAAACTCCTTTATGAACCCATCTGGCAAACTGACATCATTATTTTAAAGAGTTTTTTGCATTGCTATAAACTCTGACACATGTGTAGTCAGCTTCCCCCTTTCTTTTAGCTTTGTGTTTAACAGTCTTTGGAAAATTAAAGAGGTTAAAACCATAGACACTTGTCCAAAAGTCTCCTTAAGTGTTTGCCACATCTTCTTCCTTGTAGGCATATGCCATCACTCCTTCCCTATAGCTTTAAGATGTCATCATCTAAGTGCAGGATGATTTCTGCCTTAAGCTTGGCTTCATGCCTTTCTCACTGCTGTTTGGCCTCTCTCTCAGCTGGGCAGTCTTGTTCCAATGCATCCATAAAGTCCATTTCCTTGAAGAGGGCTTGCATCTTGGTTGACCATGCAGGGTAGGATTTTCCCATCTTCTATCACAAGGTCTTCCATTTTAGCTCGAGCCATGTTGCCAAAAATTGTTTAAAATTCGTATGGAACTTTCTGATGTGGCTAAAACACGTTCTATGTTTAAGACGTGTTACAATCCAAAAATGCAGCTAGTCACTAGGTGTCTGAGCGAATACCCAGTGTTGGAGGCTGTAGTTCAACCTTTGTATTTGAAGCAAGTAATCCAGAAGAAAGAATGCACATGCCATTCAATAGTAAATTAGAAAAAGAAATGTTTGGTATTTTATTTGAGGTGCAAAACAAGAATGCCTGCTCTCTCTAGTAGCTGCAGCAGAGTTGCAGCGCAGATCAGAAGTGAAACTGAAAGCAGCAAACAGGAAACAAGCAGAGAGAGAGAAAAAATGGGTCTTATGACATCAGCTCAACCTCTTGTCCAATCACAAGCAGTAAGTTTGAAACAGAGGAGGAAAAACTTTTAACATTACCTTATTTTACATAACTGTACATTAGTTCCAATAAACATAAGAACCTTCCCTCCTTTTTTATACTCTTAGGAGCTGATGTTCCCAAAACCAACAACTTTAAACTGATTTATTTTTGGAGTGTAACTCAGTTCAGAAATTAATGAAGTAAAACATCTGAGACATTTATGGTACTGTTTCTTTAAATTTATACTTTGGCCTAGTTACAGAGTCAGGTTTTCCATTCCTTGGATCAGCTGCGGCTGGAGATGCTACAGAGGGAGTCCTGGTTATTGCTTAAGAGTGATACCTAATGGCCATATGCAGGGCCCATGATTGCAGAGTTATGGAAGGAGCCCTGTTGCATGACCCCTGGCCCACGACTATCGCTGCAATGATCAGACCTGGTACTTTGTAGGTGGTGGTAGTGGTGGGTGGGGTATAAAATAGGGGCAAAAGAATTCCCGGATAGTTGTGAATGAAGGCTCATGGAGGAAGAGCCTAGCCCTGGTTCTTATTGAGTTGAAAGTATAAAGGGGTTGGAGGAAACTGCGAGCTAAAAAAAAAAAAAAAAAAAACAAAAACCCAAAAACTTTACATCAATGAAAAATATTGTATCTGTCTTACATTTTGTTGCCAAGACCTTTTAAAATCATATTGCGCCAGTATGCTTCATGTTCCTAGGGTATGTTGTAAGTATTCTTCCAATGGATTTTTAATAAGCTAATGCCTGTAAATAATCTTACTGCTTGTTTCCTAAAGCAAAAGGTGATTATATGTAAGGATGTTTTAACTATGTTTGTCCTGTGCATTTATCTCCCTAGGTGCTGGGATTTCTGTTCTTGCAGGCCTGTTAATTTTACTATTCTTCTATAAAATGGTTATTGCAGGTAGAGGATGTTTTGTGATTTTTGTTTTATGCCACAGGATTGATGGTCTCTAGTTTTTAGAGGATGTGCATGCATTATAGCTATGGAGCGGCCTAGGGTTAGACAGTACTGGTGTTAATAGCTTTTATTCTGCCAGTGTGTTCCTGTACATATTCAGTATTGTGTGGAAAGTGCTGTCATTAGCTTTTGAATACTATAAAAGACAAATGAAATTATGCAACTGATTTACTCCAGAATAAACAGTATCGATACACTTCTTTTCTATTCCTAGTGCTTGTTTTACTGAAAACGGTTGTCTGTGTCACTGTTGGGTAGTCCATTTTGACTGCTCATTTTAAAAAATATCACCAGCTAATGGATTATTGGTGTCTGCCTCTGTGACGTGAGTGGTAAAGTCAGGTCACGTCCCAGTGGACAAGGAGGTCCAAATCATTAAAATGCCATTGTACTTGATGCTACTTCGTTCTTTATTTAAAAACAATTTGTAACCAGCACAATCTGCAGTTAAAGGCAAGGTACATAAAACCATCCATAAAGCCCATGTGTGTGTAAATAAACATTACAAACAGGGGATTCCCAATAATCGATCAGTAAAACATACTGCCTCACGCTTTTGAATTACTGATCTCAGTCCAGATTGGGAGATCCATTGCTCTGGATTACTTGGTCAAGTACCACGCTCAAACCAAATGCTTGTTTAAAGAATAAGGATTTTAACTGTTTCCCGAAGGTCTGGGTACAAATCAGAGCCTGTAAGTGCTCTGGGAGAGACTTCTAGGGCGATGGACTGGCCACCATGAAAGTTCTAACAAGGCTCATACCATGGTTCATATCATGACTAGTTCTTAGTCTCATTACAGGAGGCTAGACTGACACAAAGAACGAATTGTCTTGTAACCTCTGGATTCCTACCCAAAATAGGGTTGGTGCACATGGGTGAGGTGAAGTGCTGCCACCTATTTTGTGCGTGAATGGATGACCTCAGCTTCTGCTCGTCACTGAATTTACTGCAGATTTAACAGTGTTTGCAAGATTATTTTCAAGAGCAAAACAATTTAGAAACAGATTAGATACTTTACCTTGAGATGAAACCTTGTGAAAGCGAGCATTTCATGGATGGTGTAATTGATTACCAATAAACATACTGGGGTCAATATTCAAGAGCCATTTTGGCAGATAACTCAAATGTTATTGGCAAATGTGGTATATTCAGTCACTTATCCAGCTAAATTAGCACTGGAGGCACTGGCAGCAAGGCTGGGAGCAAGGCAGAGGTTCTCTCATTCCTCGCTCAGATCAAAAAGGTATTGGGTGGGATGGGGAGGATTCGGGGAGGAGGACCTGATGCTAGGATTCTTCTTGTGGGTGGGGACAGTCCAATTGTATGATTGAAACTCGGGACCAGGGATCAGGGACTCGGAGCTGGCATACAATGCCGGACAATTTTTCAATCTTTAAAAAAGATTTGTGTGGGGGGGGGGGGAAGGAAACAGGTAGGAGAATACGGCCTGACAGGGCCTAAGTATCATGCTTTGGGGAGGGGTAAGAAGGGGAATGACCACCCTCTGTACTTTTATTTAGGCCTGGATTTATCAACATGCGCTAAATATCGCATGCGATAGGAAAAGGGGCATGTTTTATGGTAATAGGCTGTCTATCGCAAAGTGCGCTATCACACAGGCGATACAGTAAAAATCGTGGGAGATTGCCCCTAGTGCCTCTTTTTGGACAGGAGCGGCGGCTGTCAGTGAGATTGACAGCCGACGCTCTATTTTGCCGGCATCAGTTCTCAAACCTGCTGAGAGCCACAGGTTTGGAAACCGGACGCCGGCAAAATTGAGTGTTCGGTTTTCAACTCGCGAGCTGCGGGCCGATTTAAAATTTTTTTTTAAAATTATTTTTAACTTTTGAGACCTCCGACTTAATATCGCCATGATATTAAGCCACTTTCCCAGTGCTGGCAGAAATTAACGCCTACCTTTGGGTAGGCGCTAATTTCTGAAAGTAAAATGTGTGGCTTGGCTGCACATTTTACTTTCTGAATTGCACGGGAATAACTAATAGGGCCATCATCATTATTAGTTTTGGGGGGGGGGGGGGGGGTTGGACGCACATTTTCGACGCGCTATTACCCCTTACTGTTTGCGTCCAAACAGTGTGCTCCGCTGGAGCGGACTGTACTGTATCGGCCTGTTAGCGCTTCACATAGGTATTAGCACAAACTGCAATAACTTTTTTGCATTTTGTGATAAGTGCCAGAATTGTTGTATTTCCGAGAGAGAGAGAGACAGACACTAGCTATAAGGCCTTCATAGTAGTTAGGTATTTATACCTCTATATGAGGTCCACCTAGTTACTCGAGGAGGGTTTAGGGGCCACTTTGACATTCAAAGTGAGACGTACGAACAGAACAGTGCTTTCTTGTGAAGATTTGATGATCTTCAGAGTGAGGAAACTCAACCAAAGATGAGATTTGTGCAATGTTCTCTCAACCTAGCTTGATGTTACCCAGGTAGAGAGTCCAGGTAGGTTGTGGCACTTACTGCAAAGTGCGAAAAGTTATCACACTCTGCGGTAATACCTATACGATAGCACACTAAGCTATTACCATAAAATGTGCCCCTCTTCCTATCGCATGCGATAGTTTGATGAATCTAGACCTTAGTTAGCTATTGACAGTGCTATTTAGCTGGATGTATTTAAAGATATCCCGATTAAGTAGTACATTATCTAGCTGGTTAAGTAGCACATTATCTGGCCGGATAACTAAAAACCTAATCAGGTATGTTTGAATATAGCGGGTTACGTTTTTAGTTATTCGGCTATGTAGCTGGATAACTTTAGGCTGGTATATTCAGCAGGATGTTTATCCCACTGAATAGATGGAACAAGTTATCCAGCTTACTTTAGCCAGATAACTTGTCCATTAATCCTCCTACTGAATGTAGACCTCACCGTGATTTAAATTATATAGGCTTAATATTTGAGAATAAGGCTTTGAGCTGGCTTGATGGCCAAGTGTAGGAGACCTAGATTTAATTCCAGACATGGAAAATGCTCAGCAGGGGCTAGGAATGCTGCAAAGGAAGTATTCACTCCTCTTAGTGGACAATCCAGTGGGAGTACTGAGAGGAGAGGATTACCTTGCTGGTGGCTGAAAAGAATCAGCAAGTACTGCATGGGGAAATTTTTAAAACTTAAAAGTATTGGGGAGAAGAAAAACTATTGGGGTATATTATTTAGTGTGTTCGTGTGGCTGTATTGAATAAGTAGTCAGAAAGGTAGGCATTAGGCAATAAACAGAAGAGATGATAGAGGAGATGTGATAGAGGTCTACAAAATCATGAAAGGACTTGAACAAGTTAATGTAAATCGTTTATTTACTCTCTCAGATAATTGAAGGACCAGGGGGCACTCCATTAACTAAGCAAATAGCAAAAATTATTTTTCACTCAGCGCATAGTTAAGCTCTGGAATTCATTGCCAGAGGATGTGGTTACAGCAGTTAGTGTACCTGGGTTTAATAAAGGTTTGGATAAGTTCCTAGAGGAAAAATCCATAAACTGCTATTAATTAATAAGCAATAGTAGCTTGCGATTTACTTATTGGGTACTTGCCAGATACTTCTGACTTGGATTGGCCACTGTTGGAAATGGGATACTGGGCTTGATGGACCCTTGGTCTGACCCAGTATAGCATACCTTATGTTCTAATGTTCTTATATAAGAGGTTCCCAGCCATTGCACAGGAGCAACACCTAAGCTACAGAGGAGAAGAGGTTGGGAGCCTCTTCCCCTTATCATAAATAGTAAACTATTCCTATTCTGTGCCACTGGTTGGACTCCAGTAGCAAAATTAAAAGATTTTCAGCATTGAGAATATGAAATAATTTACTTTAGTGATAACAAAATGAATTATATTCTAAGTTTTATATATTTTGTTTATATAAATGCAGTGCAATCATTATTTCTCAGGGATCCTGGTTGACTTTGAATGCCTTGCTATCCAATGCAGAAGACTGCCACTGCAAACTTTTCATGACAGGTGTTTTTGCAATTTTCACAGGGGTAGATTTTCAAAGGTATGCGCAGATGTACATGTGCGCGCATGTTATAAAATCGGGGGTCGGCAGCGCAAGGGGGTGCACACTAGTGCATCTTGCACGCGCCAATGCTCATAGCCTTTCCCCGTTCCCTTCCCCCTAATCTAACCTTCCCACCCCTTCCTCTAACCTATCCTAAACCTCCCCAAAATTTTAACTTACCATCTGTGCCTGCCTCTGGGCAGCTGCAGGTTGCGCGCGCCGGCAGCCTGCCGGCATGCGATGCCCCGGCAAAGCGGCAAATGGCCTCGCTCCGCCCCCGGACCGCTCCTTTTTTAAAGCCTTGGGACTTAGATGTGTCCCGGGGCTTTACGCATGTTGCCGGGCCTTTATAAAATAGGCCTGGCGCGCGTAACCCCCTCTACACACGTAAATCATTAAAAATCCGGCCCACAATTACTTTTATAGCTAGAAAATGTATGCCCATTCCCAGATGTTCTACTTCCTTTGATACTAGAACAGACCAGCAGTGGTTGGCTACAGAGTATTGGCTGGAGGTAGTTGCACAGAAGTACAAGTACCAGGTTTTCACCAGTACAACTCTAACAACTTACCATTTCTCATAAATAAGAACAGTTTTGTGCTCTTCTTGATCTTGTATTGAAAAGTGTAATTAAAATAATAATTTAGCGCATCCTTTGCCTTTTGTGCTATGATTAAAGACAAAATGTCTGAATATATATGACTAGGAGGATTCTCTTCCAGTGGTTGTCCTTAGTTCCAAGCCACAATTTTGGGCTAATATGTAATGTGGTCCATCCATCCCCATCTCCAGTATGTGATCTGTTACTGGTGTTATCAAAAAAATTAATGTGGATTCCAAGCTATTAGCTCTTCTCATTGGTAGTCGCTAAAACAAATTCATCCAGGCCTTCTCTTTGTGTCTGGACAGCTTTGCGTCTATGACTGACTTTACAGTTGCCATTATGCAAATAAACCATGTGTTGGCAAACCTTTATTTTCGGTGACCCATACCACCAAGCTTGAAGAGCCATATTCACAATTTTTAGTTTTACAACAAGTGTAACGTACACATGATTGAGAGAAGTTTGGAAAGTCCGCGTGTTTAAGATTCACACATGGCTTGTGGCTTACAGGTTAAATATCATTTGTCCATTTACAATGGTCCCACAGGATAAAGCTAGAGCATTATTTATGTATTTATTTTTAACATTAATCCGCTTTGAAGTGGCTGCACCAGTCAGAAAAGGCGGAATATAAATCAGAAATTGAATTAAATCTCATTTTCTACAAAAGGTATTCAGTTTCTCCAGGTGCTTTAAAGCGCACCCCTTGCCCATTATATAAATTTCGTGACTAGGGAATAAAATGTCTTGTAATGCAATTATACTTTTGGTGTATGTGTGTTTGTAAGCACCGTCTGCTGCTCTGTTTCCTTCATATTATCTTTTCCACTGTTATAGGTTTTATTTTCCATTTATAGCGAAGACGACCAGATGAGCTAGATCTTTCTGTATGCATTAGGATGCTGTTATCGGAGCTATTCATTTGGAAATGGTAGTAAAACATGGTACATCTCGCTGAGTGAATTGCATTGTAATCTGCTGTATACAGTATCTGGCTATTGAAAAAACAGTCTTCAGAAAAGTATTGTTCAAAATAGAATGATTTGTTTTTCCAAGGCGCTGTGGGAAAATTAAGATGCTATGAATATATAAAAACATGTTAGCCAATTATTGCTGTGATATAATAAAATATATAATTATGAAATGAAGCCTATTAACAGCAGAGCTGGTGACCACTACAGTAATGGAACTGCATTTTTTTTGACTCCATCATAAACGCTTGATTGCGGCATTATGCAAAGCTGTAAACTGCAGTTGAATACACACGGAATAAATACATGGTTCCTAACTGAATACAATCTATAAGTAAATTGAAGGAGTCTCCTGCTATCTTAAGACATGCAAGCAAAACTGGTGGGGTTTATGACTGAATCAACTCCCAGGATTAAACTAGTGACTTGATAATTAACCTAGCACTCAGTCCTGCTTTGTATGATATTAGACAAATACTATTTACTGTTTCAATGAACTTTAGTGCTCATTTCCAGACATCTGATCTAGGAGAAAGCTTCTGAAGTGGGATCCACATGGGTGATTGTAGTATTTCTGAGGTGCAATAAAAGGTAGAAATCCGTTGTCAAAAGAAAGCTGTCTTTCTTTGTTGATTCACTGTAAGCATACTGAACATGCAAACAAAAAAATATTTTGTATGTACAATATCAGTTGTTTTTCTCCAGGGTTGTTTAACATTTCTGATTCTACAACAAACAAAAGAAAATATAAAAAGGAGGATCAGGAATTGGAATGGGTACAACCAATGACATTAGAAAGAATTTGTGTACCATTAATTGAAATATAGGTCGATGCTATATCGGGCACTGATCCTATTCTTATTCAGATGATTTTAACACTTCAAAATTATGCAACAGGTGTCAGTTAACTGTTGGAGTCAAATACAGAATAAAGAGCCAATAAGCATAAAAGAGCATAAAGCATAATAGAAATGTGTAGACCAAAACTGATCTGGAAATCACAACAAGCCAGATGCTGTATGCAGTGCAACATTACCATTACTCATAAAACATCAAACAAGAAAATCAAGAAATATAAATCATGTATCATATTAGTAAAATACTATTAAAAGAATAATATTTCAAAACATCTGGAGACTGATATTCAAAGTGCATTTAGCACTACTTAGCCGGATACATGATGGCTGCTGAATATCCAGCTATGTTCAGCAGCTGCCACTTAGCCAGATAAGTGACTTATCCAACTAAGTTGAAAGCTGGATAGTCAGTGGGCAGATTGGGGCAGCACTTCTTATCTGATTATTTTAATTGGATAAGTTAGACCTGCCATAGAGCTGGTCTAACTTAGCCTGATATAACTTATCTGGCTAAGTAACAATGTTTTTGTGGATATTCAGTGGCATAGCAGTATTGCTGGATATCTTATGTAAGTTAGCCAGATAAGTTATATCTGGTTAAGTTACATACCCAGATATCTTTCAATATTGGGTCCCTGATGAATAGAACATCCAATAAATAAAAATATATTATAAATTTCTCAAAACACTAATAAAATATTTCAAAACAGAAGAAACATCAAATAACACCTAATAATTAAAACTAATACGGATTTAAAAAATCTCCTTCGCTCCATACCTGGGGTCTTTTGATTTCCAGTCACCCTGAGATTGTCATGAATTGGGGGAGAGGGCTTTATCCTCTCTCACAAACATACATTTACACATGTTCATTTTCACACACACTCCATCTCTTTCACATACACATGCCCTCTCTCCTTCACACTCACACATATACAGGCTCTTACACACGCACGTATTATAAGGCCAAAGTAGAAAGGATTCTGTGCACACTTCAACATGTATTTTCTGTAGGCAAAACTTGCTGCCGATGCAGCAAAGAGTTTTGCATGCAGAAAACACTTATTTCCAAATGGGAGTACTGCTTAGCGCCCTTGCATGGAAATCCCGTGCAAATGAGGGCATTAAGCATTACCTCACGAGACAGAGAGACTGTATCTGGCCAGTGTGCCTTTTTTAGTGTTGGAAATTTAACCCCTGGTTAGAGCTGGAGTTAAGTTTCCAGTGCTATAAAAAAAAGTGCAAAAAGTTAAATAAAAAAACAAAACTCTCTGGGTAAGTGCCTGTATCCGCCACCACTTATCTGCTAATAACTGATTTATTCATCTATCTGACAGCGAGAAGCAGCTGCCACATAGCCAACATTAGTCAATACTTATAAGGCTAACTGGCATGTCTCACTGCTACTTAGCCAGATAAAATACTTCCCGTTGTCCGCTGTCAGATAGACAGATGAATCAGAATTTATCCATGTAGTGGCTACCGCTACTTACCTAGGTACCCTGTCAGGGATGCCTCCACCCACTTCCCTAGTTAAAATGTGTGTTCAACCTGAGCCGGATGCACATTTTGTTACTCATTTTTAAACTCTCAATTCATTAGCATATCATTGGCTTATTACATCAGGAGTTAAAAAAAAAATCTTGGCATTAAGAATGTGCTCTGAAAATCAGCAAACATTTTACTAGCACTATTATTGCATCGGGCTGCAAGTGGTGTGTGCGTACATGTGAGAGTCTATATGGGACACATAGGCTCTCTCACACACATGCTGGAAGTGGGTAAATACTGGCAGCCGACGGTCCGAGTGCAGGAAGTCGCTCCCGGACCCCCGCTGGACTTTTGGCAAGCCTTTTGGGGGTCAGGAGGGTCCCCCAAGACTTGCCAAAAGACCTGGTGGTCCAGCGGGGGTCCGGGAGCGATCTCTTGCACTCGGGCCATCGGCTGCCAGTAATCAAAATGGCGCCGATAGCCTTTGCCCTTACTATGTCACAGGGGCTACCGGTGCCATTGGTCAGCCCCTGTCACATGGTAGGAGCACAAGATGGCGCCGGCCATCCAGTGCTCCTACCATATGACAGGATCCGGCCAATGGCACGGATACCCTGTCACATGGTAAGGGCAAAGGTCCATCGGCGCCATTTTGATTAGTGGCAGCCGACGGCCCAGCAGCGGGAGGACGGCCCAGAGCGGGAGATCGTGGGAGATTGCTTCCGGGACCCCCACTGGACCACCAGGTACCTGTAAAAAGTTTTTTGGGGGGTCGGGAGGGTGGGGGAAGCTAAGGGATTACTTTTAAAGGGTCGGGGTGGGTTTAGGGGTTATTTTGGTGTGCCGTTTTTCTCGCCCTCCCCAAAAATGATAAGGGAACCCCCACGATCAATATCGTGGGGTTTTCCTATCGTTTTGGGGGAGCCCCCGATTTCTGGCGCCATACTGGCAGTCGATCGCCTTTGCCCTTACTTTGTCACAGGGAGCGACGGTCGCTCCCTGTGACAAGTTAAGGGCAAAGGCGATCGGCGCCATTTTGAAACCTCCAGCACCGGCACCGGCACGATTGAAGGGATGGCTCCCGGACCCCCCGCTAGACCACCAGGTACATGTAAAAGGTTTTTGGGGGGGTCGGGAGGGTGAGAGAAGCAAAGGGGTAATTTGAAAAGGGTCGGGGTGGGTTTTTTTTTTCGGGCCATTGGCGCCTTTTTATCAGTGGTAGCCAAAATGGCGTTGATGGCCCGAGAGCGGGAGATCGCGCCGGGACCCCCCCCCCCCCACTGGACCACCAGGTAACAACATTTTGGGGGGGTTCGGGAGGGTAAGGAATTTCTTTTAAAAGGTCGGGGTGGGTTTAGGGGTTGTTTTGGTGTGCCGGTTTTCCCGCCCTCCCCCAAATAATTCCCGTGCCCTATTTAACGATACAATATAAATGCTCCTGATGATAAATCGTGGGCATTTGTATTGTATCGTGTACTCTAACGGTTTAGAACGATTTTAAAATTATCGGACGATAATTTTAATCATTCAAAAACAATTCACATCCCTAATCATTACTGTGGACTGTAAAAGTCGAGTTCCAGCAGACTATCATCTGAATCCAATTCCCCTCTTTCCCCCTGCCATCGAAGTGAAGAGTGATGTTGCAGTTGCATCTCAAGCATCACGATTAAGGGCGCAGTGCCAGGCCAGTTCGCGGATGCCACCGATAACCTGGCGCCGCATTCTGAGCGCAGAAGGGGGGCCTGCAAGAGTGCACTCACCTCCGGCCCTTGCCCTGGCGCATGGCAGCGATCCCAGGTGTGCTGCATTGGTGTGCATGATTGGTGCTTTGTTGCTCTTTTCTGACGCTTCGAGTGGCATAGGCTTCAGTCCTTATTGCCAAGGAGCCTGGTGCACTGAGACTTGGACAGCAAGCTGGGTAGCATCTAGAATTACATCAATTATTACCTTCCTAGAGTTGTTCCCAATGGTGGTATCGATGCACATCTGGGGTGAACATTTGGCCAACCGGAAGGTAATATTCTGGGGTGATAACCTGGCAGATAATTGGCATGCTGCTGAATGTGCTATTGTGTTAGAGCTCCTGAGGGTGATGGTGCTGAACTGCTAGCAATTGAATGTTTTGGTGTAGGCGAAGTATATCCCTGGATTGCGCAACAAGATTGCCGATTGTTTTTCTCGTTGTAAATGGTAAGACGTCTGGAGACTGGCACTGGATGCTGAGAGGTTGGGGGGTGGCACCCGTGCCAACACACCTCTGGAGAATTTGGAGCAAGGATGCGTTTGACCTGCTGTGCCAGTGGTCACACCATCTACCCGGTGGGCTTATCTGAATGGCTTCAAAGAAGTCAAGGATTTCCTAAATGCTGTGAGATATGCGTTTGGTCCCTCCTTACTTGAATACATAGTGCAAGCTTGGCAATGAGGCACATCCCAGAGCATGGTCTAGGACAATTTGGCGGGTTATGCATTTTTCATCAAGGCGCAGGGTTGGTCAAATCCAGTCAGAGACTTCACGGTAAAGCGAGCCTTTCTGGATGGGCAAAGCTGAAACCCAGTGTGCCTGATGGGAGCAGGCCTATCCTGCATGCACACCTCCTAGTGTTGTGACAGGTTCTCCCGTCAATGGTCACCAACCAATTTGAATTAGCCTTGTTCTGGGTAGCATTCTCTATTGCTTTCTTTGCTGCCCTGAGGATAAGCTAGTTGGTTGTGGCAGCAAGCCATAGACAGGAATGCTCTAGCTTCCTGGCCAGAGACATTTTGATCAGGGAAGCCAGCCAGGCTGTCATTGCAGATCAGGTGATCCAAAACAGACCAGATGGGGCATGGCTAATCAGTAGTCCTGATGGTGGTCCTGGGATTGCCCACCTGCCCTGTTGCAAAGACCTTGCTTTATGTTTCCCTTAGACCTAAGAGAGCAAGTGTATGTTAATTCTTTCCCACTAAGCAGATATCAATTGTTTGCCATCTTGAGGTGCACCTTAGAGGCAGCTGGAATGCAAATGGACCAATTCAGAACTTACTCCTTCCATACTGGAGCTACATCAAGCACTGCCGCTTCTGGTTTCCCTGGTGCTGCCATACAGCGAATTGGCAGGTGGAACTTCCCCACTTTCCTGTCTTACATTAGGCAGGCAAATGGCTCTCTGGGCCTGTCTGCACCCTAGTGAGGCACATTTGGTTGAGTAGGAGTGTGCTGGTATGGGACAGGGGTAGGGGGGGGGAGGGTTTTGCTTGAGTAATGCACTAATAACTGTATCATTCTAGGTCTTCATTGGCGATGATATGGATTATGGAACACTCGTTCATGTGTTCGGCAAAGAAAGGTGCCTTCAGCTTGCACCTGGACTTTGCTGCTTACAATTTGTTCTTACAGTGGTTGGGCAAGAAAGGAATGTGATGGAGCCAACTCATCCCTCTTCTGCTGTGGCAACTGGCCAGATCAGCTCCTCCTGAGGTGCACATCATTCACTTGGGGGGCAATGATCTGGGCTTCATTTCTGGCTGTGTACTCCTAGATACCATGAGGAATGACATTGCGCATATCTCGTCCCTAATGCCCTGCACACGGATGGCCTGGTCTGAGATCATCTCTCGTCGCTGATTCCTGGACTCACAGCTTTGGGGGCACTGGATGCCAAAGCTCAACAAACAAATTGTAAACTTTACTGAGTGCCATGGTGGTTTGCACATCAGACATGATTGGGGCTGTGGTGAATGTGAGGAACAGTTCAGGAAGGATGGCATACACCTTGCGGACATGGTGCAAGACCTGTTCCTGAACGTTTGGAGGAGAGCCATCCACAGGATGTTCCTAGATATTGAGTATTTGGATCACAGTGTTGTTTGGGGAGGGGGCTACCCGGGCCCTATGGCAGGGGTACCTGAGCTTGGAGGGAGGTAGGGGTTTCTGATTGGAGGCAGATCTTTCAGCCTTTCCTCATAAGTCTCCTGATACAGACACTACACCATTTTGGTCGCCTTTTTCCAAACTGACTCCATCCTGTCTCTATTCTTTTTGAGATACGGGCTCCAGAACTAAACACAACACTCCAGGTGATGCCTCATCAAGGACCTGAACAAGGGCATTATCGCTTCCTTTTTCTTACTGGTTATTCCTCTCTCTGTGCATCCCAGCATTCTTCTGGCTTTATCTATTGCCTATCCTTGTCACAATGCTTTGTTGCCTTTAGATCGCCAGACTCTATTACCACAAGGGCCATCTCCTTGTCCGTGCACGTTAATCTTTCACCCCTATCACATACAGCTCTTTTGGATTATTGCACCCAAGATACATGACTCTGCATTGAATCCCAGCTGCCAAATCTTCAATGATGCTTAAGCTTTCTTAAATCATTTTTCATTCTCTCTACTCATTTAGGCATGTCCACGCTGTTGCCGATTTTAATATCATCCACAAATAGACAAACTTTACCATTTCTCTCTTCCACATAATGCTCACAAAGATATTAAACAGAACTGGTCCCAAAACTGAGCCTTGTGGCACTCCACTTAACACTGTTTTCATTGTAAATTCCATTTACCATTACATGCTGTGTCCTGTCAGTCAATCAGTTTGCAATCCACTCCACCAGCTTGGTACCCATTCCCAAGCTTCTCATTTTATTCATGAGCTTCTTATGTGGGACTGTATCAAAAGTTTTTCTGAGATCCAAGTAAATCCTGTTGAGCGCTCTTCCTTGATCAAATTCTTTAGTTACCCAATCAAAAACTCAATCAGATTTATCCGACAGGACCTTCCCCTGATGCATTCATGCTGCCTCGGGTTCAGCAACCCGCCAGATTGTAGATAGTTCACTATCCTTTCCTTCAGCAGAATCTCCAATAATTTTCCTACCAATGAGGTGAGGCTAATCAACCTGTAGTTTCCAGCCTCCTCTCTGCTACAACAACTGCCCTTCTCCAATCTTGCGGCACCATTTCCGTTTCTAGGGATCTATTGAACAGGTCTTTCAGTGGACCAGCTGGCACATCTCTGAGCTCCTTAGTATCCTGGGATGTAGCTCAACCAGCCCCATAGCCTTGTCCACTTTAAGTTTTTCTAGCTCTTCCCATACATTCTCTTCTGTAAAAGGAGTTTTGTCAATCCCACCCCAATCTATGGTCTTTTTAACCAGCAATGGTCTTTCTCCAGAATCTTTTTTAGTGAACACCAAACTGAAGTATTTGTTTTATATTTATTCTTTGCACATTGCTCTTTGTCACCTTCAATTTAATTTTACCACTTCAGGCCTTCCTTCTTTCTCTGATATATCTGAAACATGTTTTATCAGCTTGTTTTACCTCTTTGGCAATTCTTTCCTCCACTTGACCTTTTGCTGTCTTTCTTCTTTCTTTGTCTCCCTTAGTTTCATCAGGTATTCTTCAATGTATTGCTCTTTTTGTGATACTTTACACTTTTTGAATGCTGTTTTTCATGCCTTTATTTCTTCAGTCTCCTCCTTTGAGAACCAAATTGGACTCCTTTTCCTCTTACTTTTTTACTTTTCTAACATATAGACTTGTTGCCTTTATAATAGTTCCTTTTAATTTGCCCCCACACACACACATATGCAATCTCTGTCTCTCTCTGTTGCGTGCATGTGCAGAACACACACACATGTACAGGCTATGCCTCTCTCACACAAACACACACACACATACGTAAAGTGTCTCTCTCCTCTCTCACACACAAAAGACACACACATGCAGGCTCTATCTCTCAAAAACACACACACACATTGACTCTTTCTCTCATACACACATGCACAGGCTCTATCTCTCACAAAGATACTTGTGAGCGCTCTGTCATACATGCACATACACCACACACATACACACATGCAAGGCTCTGTCTCTCTCATTACAAACACACATGGGCTCTTTCTCTCTCTCACACACTGTGCAAGCTCTGTTCTCTCACACAGATACATATAGAGACTCTGTCACACACACACACATATACACATGAAAGCTTTGTCTCTCTCTCTCGCGCACACACACACACACACACACACACACTCTGTCTCTCTTTCTCTCTCTCTCTCTCTCTCTCACACACACACACACACACACACACACACACACACACACACATGAGGCTCAGGGCCTCCACTTCTCTAATTAGCTCTCTTCTTTAGCCACCAGTGGAATGGGCTCTGCCATGAGGGTTCTCTGCTGTTTGGCTGCTGCGGGATGGACTTCCATTGCAGCCTGACAGCCTTGTTATATCTTCAGCTGCCAATAGGCCAGACTTTACTGGCGGCCGCGGATCATGGCCCTTTTAAATTTTTGGGGGTGGGGGGATGAATGCTAGCCCCCCTTACTCACAGTATGGCATGGGCTCTAATGACAGCAGGAGATGTTTGTTGAAACATGACTCCTTCCACAAACGATGGTGGAGAGGATGAATGGAAGCCGGAATTATGTGTCTGATGGCTACACTGGATGTCGGCAGGAATTTGGTTTATTCCTGCCTAATCTAATGTATAAAAACTGGGGTGTCACTTGCAACCCCATAGCGGTGCCCCCGAAACCCCAGTGCCCTGTGCGGTTGCATGGATCGCAGTTGCACATCTCAAAAGCCGACTATGCAGTCTATTGTCTTCTGAAATCTGGTTTGAAACACAGCTGTTTTTTTTCCTGGGGTTAGCAACTTTCCGATAGCTTTGATTTGCATATACCATTATAAGAATGGACCTCATTTCTTAAACCTGGGTATGTTGGGTATGGTCCTAATTTCTCAGATTTAATGCCTGTGTTTCTTCTTAATACTTTAATTGTACCAAAAGTAGCATCCTTCTGGAGTTTGTAGCTTCACAAATACAGGTAGCAGATTATGGTGGGATTTAGAAATGTTCTGGATCATCCAGGTGGCCCTAAGACCTATGTACAGAATCTTCATGCACTTGGTTGTATCTCCAGATACTTAATGATCTTCTGTTTCTAATATATAGTGGTTCATTCCCTCTGATACAGTTACATTACATTGAATGAGGTAAAATCATTATCTGGAAACAATGCATGGTCCTATATGTGAAAATACACCAAACCTTTGCTACTGTCTTATAAACCAAGTCCACCAGCTGAAAACAGCCTGCCTTATCTGAAGAAGGCAGATGATGAACTGCGAATGAAACTTTTCCAAGGCTTTGAAATGTTGAGTAGTGCCGATACAGCACAGGAACACAGCCAGGATGAGCAAAATGCAAACCAAAATCAGCAGGAACAAGGGTAATCTAGTGTATGATCCTTCAAGATCTAAAACAAACAAACAAAAAAAAGAGTTAATTTCCTGTTTTTAAACTGCTCCTCCCCTAGCTTTCTGCATGAAAATGCTTTTCCCAGGAGTATGCTGCCAGAAAGTAAGTCAACATCTCAGTCTGTTTCATGACACTGATGCTCTCCCCCTCCCACACACAAAGGACATCAGTTATAAAAGATGAAATCTAGTCAAGCATATGAAGAACAGAATTACAATCAGAATAGATGTGTCATAACTATCCTATGTTCTCATATAGCCTTAAATATCACGTTTTTTTTCATTTAAATGAAACATCACGTTAAACGTGAAGCATCACATATATTTTACTCTTGATGTAAACTTCCTTTAAAGAAATGTTTAATAAAAAGAGATTGTCTTTTTCTGGTCCTTACCGACTCCCTAAGTAGAAGAATAAAAGTACAAGATGAGTAGGTGGGGCTGAGAGAGATCAAGGGATCGTGGAGCACGGTCATGCCAATTGTATAGAAAGGTGTAGAGGATTATAAGGAACTGCTTGCCAAGATAAAAGTGATGAACTCAAGAAATTATTTTGGAAATATTGCCCTGTGTAATGTGATACACAGAAAAGAAGAAGGAGAAAAAGGGAGGTGTTACGTTGTTTTAGTATAGAGCCAGAAAGCAGATTTTGACTATTTTCCATATTGGAAGTCCTTTTGAGAGAAAAGCTTGCATCACTTTGATGGATTCCATTTGAACCAGAGAAGGGTCCATGTGATGGGACTGAGATAGAAACCTGTCTACTACAATGTTTCTCAACTTTTGTATGCCAGGGATTGGATAACTAACCATCCTGAAATTGTATGGACCAGCTGCAGGGCTAGTAAGCAGAGGTGGGGGTAAGGGGACTCTAATGGACTGGTTAAACTAGAAGGGAAGAGGAGAAGGTCTAGCAAATATGAACTGAACAGATAACCTAGGGTAGAGAGAGAGAGATATATAAGGTTTTGTGTATGACAATGGCAGGAAGGGTTAGGAGGAGAGTAGAAATAAATGTAACAGGACCAACTAACAGCTGCATAACCCCGATCAATGGCAACTAAACTGGAGGGAACTATCTAATGAGACTCTCATACTTAGAAAAAATGAAGATCCAACCATTTTCCACCCAAGATACCAAAAACAGTAAAAGCAAAACATAAGGGTATCAATATTGAAAAGCAAGCTGTGTCTCTAAGTTAGCCAGATAGCTATATCCGGCTAACTTAGATGGGATACTCAGTTGTATGGTTATGAAGCTGAATATCCCCGTTAAAAGCGCTGCTTAGATGGATAAGCCTTACCTGTCTAAGTTTAGAGCTGATATTGAGCTCGATTTGCCAATTGCCTGCCAAACGTTTATCCAGCTAACTAGATAACCGGATAAGTGACTGCTAGTCAAGTAAGACCTGCTTATGCGGCTATCTGCTGGTTGAATATTGGCCCCATGTTGTCTGACAGATAAAATTGGATGGTTGGGACTGATAGCAGTCAACATTAGATATACCATTGATAGAAGCCGTGCTCCCACACAGTTTCAGTCTTTTGGTTTATTAGTAAATATGTGAATTATTCATTATTCAGGAAATATATGCATAAAAAGGAGTAACAGTCAGCTATTATAATAGTCCAGATATATGTTCCATCCTCAGGAAGGATACTGGAGAAACATGGATGAGGCAATGTGTGTGGAAACTGGGAGCAAGTAGAATAAGAAATAGATTGTGTCATATAAACATTTAGCAAGGAATATGACCTATAATTACTTGACTAAATGGGCAAAGTATTATGTTTGCCGAATTAGTCCCATAAAATAAATATTACCCATATCTTGCTTGTTGACCCTTATTTCTACATTGACCAGATGGGGAATGTATCATCTATACTGTCAATTAAGATAAATGGGATAAGGAAACCAAGCCCGGTACTACCGGGTGTGTAAATCATGCAATGGCATGGGAGAGAGGCCCATGTGGCTGACAGTGTACCCCATTCCCACTGGCCTGAAGAAGAAGGAGCTGATCTGCGGCCCCGCAGTGCTCAGCACTCATGGTGCTAGCACTTCCTATAGGCTGATCTTGTATATTGCAAGATGAGCATATAGGAATAGCTAACACCACGAGAGTTAAACACCGCGGAGCTGGCCAGCATGAGGAGACGCTGCAGAAAGTATTCCTACAGTCTGCAACGCTTGCTGTTTTCCGGATCACAGCAGCAGCAGTTGCAGCAGTAATAGTAGCAGAAGAGGAGGAAGAGAAACCCATGGACCTTGCCTGCCTTGAATGAGTATCAGTTGTGAATGAGAGCCTGGGAGTGCATGTGTTCATGGGAGCCTGCCTGGGGGGCAGAGATGGGTGTGCATATGTGTGTGAATGGAAGCCTGCCTGAGGATGATGGAGCTGTGTCTGTGAGTGACTGGAAGCCTGCCTAGGGTAGATAAGGTGTATGTGTGTCTGAATTTGAGCCTGCCTGCAGAGAATAGGTATGTGTGTGGTGTGGGCCATCCATTGCTCCTACCATGTGACAGGGGCCGGCCAATGGCACAGATAGCCCCTGTCACATGGTAAGGGCAAAGGGCCATCGGCGCCATTTTGATTAGTGGCAGCCGATGGCCCGAGAGCGGGAGATTGCTCCCGGGACCCCCGCTGGACCACTAGGTAGCTTAAAAAAATGTTGGGGGGGTCGGGAGGGTGGGGGATTTGAACTAATTAAATTTAAAGGGTCAGTGTGGGTTTGGGAGTTGTTTTTGTGTGCCCTTTCTTCCCGCCCCCTCAAAATGATAAGAGAACCCCACAAAATTTTCGTGGGGTTTTCCTATCGGGTTTGGGGGCCCCCCGAGTTCTGACATCAGAAAAACGATTCACATCCCTACTAGTTCTACTGATTTCTTTCCAATGGAAAAGGTTTGAAGTTTGTGCATCATTAAAACCTTTCCAGTATCTGAAGGTCTGTATCATATCTCTCCTGCACCTCCTCTCTTCTAGTGTATACCTGTTTAGATCCTTCAGCTTATAGAAACATAGAAATGACGGCAGAAGAAGACCAAACAGCCCATCCAGTCTGCCCAGCAAGCTTTCACATTTTTTTTTTTCTCATACTTATCTGTTACTCTTGGCCCTTATTAGTAACTTTTTGGTTCTAGTTACCTTCCACCCCCGCCATTGATGTAGAGAGCAGTGCTGGAGCTGCATCTAAGTGAAATATCTAGCATAATTGGTTAGGGGTAGTAACTTCCGCAATAAGCAAGCTACTCCTACACTTATTTGTTTACCCAGCCTGTGCAATTCAGTCCTTGTTGGTTGTTGTTTGAATATAAATCCTCTTTTCTTTATTCCCCCCCCTGCCGTTGAAGCAGTGAGCTGCACTGGATATGTATTCCAAGTGAAGTATCAGTCTTATTTGGTTTGGGGTTGTAACCGCCGCAACAAGCAAGCTACTCCCCCGCTTTTTTGTGAATGCAAATCCTTATTTCCATATTTCCTCTTGCCGTTGAAGCATAGAGCAATGTTGGAGTCGCATTAACAGTGAGTTTGTTTATTGAATAAGGGTATTAATCTCCAGGTAGTAGCTGTCATTTGCGCAAGCCACCCCCATGTCTCTTCTCTTCATTCATATCCTCTAGACTTTATGGATCCACAGTACTTATCCCACGCCCCTTTGAAATCCTTCACAGTTTTGGTCTTCACCATTTCCTCCAGAAGTGCGTTCCAGGCATCCACCACCCTCTCTGTGAAGAAATACTTCCTAACATTGGTTCTGAGTCTTCCTCCCTGGAGCTTCAAATCTGCCTAGGGTAGGCAGTTTGACCCCTGCAGTTCAAACTGCTGTTGAACCACATGAGACTCCGAAAGACTGAGCCCTGCACTTTGAAAAATAGGGCAGAGAATTCAACCACAAGCCGGAAGAAGAGGTGTTCTATCACCGCTAAATGTAGCGATAGTTCTTGTTCCTTGTAAACCGGGGCGATATGTATATTATACAGGAACCTCCGGTATATAAACTCTATAAATAAATAAATAAATAAATACTACAAGGAGCCTGCCAAACAAAGGATGTGGGGATCTGTGAGAAGATAAGGTTTAGAGAGGAGACCAGGAGAGCAGGGAAAAATGAGGTCTGGGGAGAGATCAGGGGGGGGACTGGGGCATTGGAGGGTGGGAAAGCAAGATAGGAATGGGGACTATGGGAGAGTTCAGGTGGGGATGGTGGCACTGAAATGTGGGATAAATCAGGGGAAGAATGGACTGGGAGGGTGGGAGAGCAGGGGGAAAACTGGACTGGGGAGTAGGAGAGCAAGGGAGAACAAGGATGTCATTTGGGGTTAGGAAGAAAGAGCAGTGAAGAACATGGACTCAGATATTGGGTATTTATTTATTTATTTTTGGTTTTTATATACCGGAAGTTCCTGTATAAAATACATATCACTCCCGGTTCACAGGTAACTGAAATAACTACCGCCGTGTGGCAGTTTACATGGAACATAGTGGGTAGTGGGAGAGTGGGAAGTGGAGAGGGGGTAGTGGGTAGTGGGAGAGGGGAAGAACAGGGATTTGGCGACTGTGGGAAAAGCAGGGGAAGAGCAGGAACTCAGTGAGTGGGATGTGGGGACTCGGGAGGGCAGGGAATCTGAGATAGAGTGGGAGGGGGGAAGCAGAACAATGACTTGGAGATGCCGAGAGCAGGGACACTGAGTAGTCATTTGGGGCAGACAGCAGGAACATGGCAATTGAGTGAGTATGAGTGGGGGTGTATTAGATGAGCTGGGAAAGGTATGATGAGAGTGTGATGACCTGCAATAGTGGAGGAGTCTGTGAGG
This sequence comes from Rhinatrema bivittatum, assembly GCF_901001135.1. Lineage (NCBI taxonomy): Eukaryota > Metazoa > Chordata > Amphibia > Gymnophiona > Rhinatrematidae > Rhinatrema > Rhinatrema bivittatum. The sequence goes on along the minus strand of NC_042618.1, from coordinate 45,544,458 downwards.
CAGTGGAAAAGGAGTTTGATGTTGTGAAGTGAGAGAGGGTGGGAAAGGGTTTCAGAAGGCAGTGAAAGAGGAGCAATAGAAGGCTCGGTAGAGGGCAAGAGGTAGAACAAAGAGGCCAACGAGGAAAAGTGTGACAAGGAAGGGAGCTGGAGCTGAGAGAGGCAGGGGTAGGTAGATGAGGATTGGTTTGGGTTTGAGTACAGAAGGTGGAAATGGGGGACTAAGGAATGGGTAAAAAACAGAAAAGGAATAAGAGGATGGGGAAGCATGAAAGATGGAGGAATGGGAAGGGGTGAGATAAAGAAGCTGGTAGGTAGGTGAGAGGTGAAAAGAGGGAGACTGAGGACTGGAGGATTAGAGGAGGAAGAGGAGGGTTAAATGTTATGCCTGAGATTAGAGGCAAAAAAGAGCAAAATCAAGAATAAAGATGTAAGGAAAAGATCAGCGTTGAAAAAAGATGTAGGAAAGGAAAGGGAGAAGACAGGAGGAGAGCAGAAATAGAAAATGGGAAGGAGATCTTGGAAAAGAACTTAGGAGAAGACCCAAAAGAGACCAGGACCAAATTAACAGCCCACACAAAAGGTAGAAAAGATAATTTTTATTTTCAGTTTAACAAGAGAGAAATGTGTCATATTTTGCGAATGACCATTTCTTAAATCTATATATGTTGCATTTCTATTTCTCTTTTTCCCGTGTTGCACTGTGGTTTCCATTTTGGTTTTTGTCTGCATGTTTCTGAATCAAATTTGTGGGCCCTTATTTTATATCAGGTAAGGATCAGCCTGCTTGTATGACTGCACTGAAGGATTCTGTTAACATGTAGTGTCTGTGTAGGGATCTATAGTTTGTTATGTTTGTCCAGTAGGAGGTGTATTGTTGCTCTAGGGCCTGTAGTGCTTCCCTCTCATAAGTAAGGGTGTTGCTGTTATAGTATGGCCGTTTGTATAAAGGTTCTAGTATGTTTTTAGCAGGATTAGTGGTGCATCACAATGTGCCTGTTAGTGGAGAGAGTGTTTTGTTGTCAATGAAATCTAGACCCTAATTCATTTACATGACCATAGGTGCCAGATCGCTCGGCTGAGCGCACTGTATTGCATCAGCCCCTCTGAGAGGGAACTCTTCAGCCCTGAGCTCTCATTCTTTCTGATCCTGTGTCTCCATTCCTGGGGCTTGGGAGGGGATCACCAACCTCATGCTCACTCTCTCTCTCTTGCCCCCCCTCCCATGCTCAATCTCATAGTAACATAGTATTGTCGGTAGAAAAAGACTAAATGGTCCATTCAGTCTGCCCAGCAAGCTTCCCATGGCAGTAACTGCCGCCCTGGGCAGGTTACCCTCAAGTGTCCTCCAAGGACAGTAACTACCGCTCTGTGCAGGTTACCATCAAGTGACCTCCAAGGACAGTAACTGCCGCTCTGTGCAGGTTACCCTCAAGTGTCCTCCAAGGACAGTAATTACTGCACTGTGCAGGTTATCCTATGGGGCAGATTTTCAAAGGGGTACACACGTAAGATACGCGAGTACCCCCCCAAAAACCTGCCCCAAGTTCCCCCTGCGTGCGCCAAGCCCATGTTGAATAGGCTCGGCGGCAAGCGCAAGTCCTGGGATGCACGTACATCCCGGGGTTTTCCTGGGGGGGGCATGTCGGGGGTGTGTCACGGCAGCGCGTCATCCAGGGGCGGGGCCGTGGGCGTGGTTCCAGCCCGTGGGCATTTTGGGGGCGTGGCCGAAGCCTCCCGAAACTGCTCCCGGGCCGGGGAATCGCGCAGCCAGCGCGTGCGAGTTACGCCTGCCTCAGGCAGGCGTAACTTTTCAAACAAAGGTAGGGGGGGTTTAGATAGGGCTGGGGGGGTGGGTTAGGGAGGGGAAGGGAGGGGAAGATACGGGGGGGGGGTGTGGAAGGAAAGTTCCCTCTGAGGCCGCTCCAATTTTGGAGCGGCCTCAGAGGGAATGGAGGCAGGCTGCGCGGCTCAGCGCACGAAGGCTGCCAATTTTGCACAGCCTTGCAGCGACGACTCCGAATTTTAAAGGATAGGCGCGGCTACATGCGTATCTATTAAAATCCGGCGTACTCTTGTTTGCATCTGGTGCACGAACAAAAGTACGTGCGGGCGTACTTTTTTAAAATCTGCCCCTATGTGTCTTTTAAGGGAAGTTACTGCCTCTCCAAGCAGGTTACTTCCATGCCTTATGTTAAGGATAATACTTACTGCATCATCAACCATAATGGTTGATGATGATGATGATGCAGATAGTTTTAATTTTCCTTGTTGTATTCTTTGAAAATGTTATGAGAATCTACACATTATTGCCTGTATTTTTGTGTTGAATTAACTTTAAATTTAATAAAGAAAAATTATAAAAAGAATAGTATACTTACAAGCAAGACCAAGCAACTGTCAAACTCATAACAAAATTACTGCAACATTTTTACATGGTGCGCAGCCTTCCTGCTAATTCAGACCATGCGGCTTGCACATTCTTTGCTTTTGGACTTGGCCATAGAAGCTTTATCCCCAATGTCAGCGTATCAGAACCCCAGACTGTAAAAGTCGGGGCCGAGCGATGACTGTCTTCAGAATCCAATACCCTCTTTTTTTCCCTGCTCCACCATCAAAGCGGAGGGCGATGTTGCAGTTTTGTCTAAAACATCAAGTCTAATTGGTTAAGGATAGTAATCACCCATGCCTACTGGTTAAGGGTATTAACTGCCGTTCCTTGCTGGTTACCCCCATGCACTCTTTTCTTCATTATCATCCACTTGCCTTTAGGAATCTACAATGGTTATCCCATGCTTTTTTAAATTTGTTTACTATTTTCATTCTTACCTCTTCTTCCGGAAGAGTATTTCAGGCATCCACCACCCTCTCCGTGAAAACATATTTCCTTATGTTGGTTCTGAGTCTTCCTCCCTGGATTTTCATTTTGTGACCCCTAGTTCTACTGTTTCCTTTCCAATGGAAAAAGGTTTGAAGATTTGTGAATTGTAAAATGCTTTTAGATATCTGGAGGTCTGGATCATATCCTCCCTGCACCTCCTCTCTTCCAGGGTGTTCATATTCAGAGCCTTCAGCCTCTCCCTACAAGTCTACCTGGGGAGGGAATTCTCCAGCCTTGCATGGACTCTTTTCCCCCTCCTGATCTGGGCTGTCCATATGACACAGGAACCAGCGTGTACCTTGTGTTAGCCATTTTATTTTTTATAGCAATTACTATAATAGTTATGGATTTAAAAAAATAAAAAAACAAGGTGCTGACCCATCCCCATATAAGGATGGGGAGGCCACAACCAAGGCAGTGCTCAGGGCCAGGGAGTGAAGGCTGGGGGGGCAGACCAGAGACTGCAGTATAAACATGGACCACCCACCCTCCAGCCTCTTTCTTTGGGAGGTTTTCCGGCCCATACATAGACAGCTTGCAGGCAGTCTGGGAGCAGCACGGTGGGATGGGAGTGCTCCGATCAGTCACGGAATAGTTCATTGGGAGTGACCATGTCCACGGGCATACAGCAAGTATTGCGTTTAAAGTGGTTAGGCAGGGAATACTAAGTAATTGGTTTTCCTGTCCCTGTTTTGCATGGGTGAGTGACAGCTGAGAGGAGTTGCCTATCAAGTCTTTGGTTTTGACGGCTAAGCCTGGCCTGCTCACCATCGGAAAATGATGATGCACGTTCATAAGTGACTCCTGCTCTTTTATGGACCAGGACCTCTTCACACCTCACAGAGTGTTTCCTTGGTATAAATAAGGAGTGAATTGCAGCAAAACTTGAGGGGTGAAGCTTTGATGGTCTGCCATCCCGGACAGCAGAATGTGAAAAGGAAATTGACTTCTATGACCATCCCCGAGGCAACTTGATGCTTATTGCCAGGCCAATGCAATATCTGCGTGGAAAAAATGGGTGCTCCTGACTGAGGGCCCGCTTTCCTAAAGCACACTCATCCACCTCTCCCGGGCGCGCGATGCAGTAGGCAAATGAGCTGCTGCGTTAAATAGGAGGCGCTAGAGGAAATTGTGCGTCCCTAGAGCCTCCTCAGCATTGGGCATCTAGGAGACGTGGCTGTGCACAGGTTAGAAAAACGGACGCTCAACTTTCCATCAAGACATTTTTATTTTTTTTTCACATTGCTGCTTTCTGAGGAACCACAGAAAAGCAGCTCGGGGGCTGGTGTTCATTTTTAAGGGTTAAAATGCGCGCGTTGGATGCACAGTTATTTTTTTTTACATCGGGGGTAATAGCTAATAGCCTCATCAACATGGCATTTACATGTGATGAGCGCTATTAGCTACGCCCTGGTTTGGACACACATTTTGGATGCACGGATCCCTTATTGCATCGGGAGTTTCGGACACACTTTCAAAACGCACACCCAACCATGGCTTAACCTGTGCACTAGCCCGAGCACTCGGTATTGCATCGGCTTGTGAGTGTTTGTGAATGCAAATTGAGCAGGCAAAAGCTTGGTGACCCTATGGGTACTTGGGATCCTAGATGGCATATTTGTTTATATTCTGTGATTGATTTGTGATATGCCGTTGACCTATGTTGCAGCCATATACATTCCAAAAAGGATCTTTCTTTCCTAAGTAGTGGTGTGATATAGAATTCTTCCACTGGTCCAGCTGGGACTGGGGGGGGGGGGGGGAAGAGGTGGGAAGTGCGTAAGAAATGGGACTGTAGAGGAGGAGGAGAGTTGCACCTGTCATGGGTGGGCTCTTAACATAGCATCCATGCAGACAGAGTGTTCCTTACTAATATTGTATATAGACAAGTGAAAATCTATGAAAAATCTTGGAGAATGCCCTCCTCATATATTTTTTCACGCTTTTCCAGCACAAAGGATTCAAAACCTATTACAGCAGTTTAATATTGCAATGCAATGTATTCGTTTCAATACTCAGCCACTCCCATGATTATGAACCCTTATCAAAGCCACCTACAGGCAGGCCTCGTACAGATAATGTGGAAAGCATACAGACAGCATGCACAATTTAGTGAGGACTCCGGGGAGGTATACAAAATATAAGAACTAAAAATATCTTGGCAAATCTAGGAAATAAAAGCAAAAAGGAACAGAGCAAGAAACCCAGAAAAGTTGATATTTTGCGGAATCTAGTTAGTTCAGTCACACGAAAGGTTCGCTTCTGTGCTGACATCATTTAGTGTGGTAGTGCTGTGTCATGAGAGCTAAACTCGTCTGGTAATTATTGTTGCCGATGAATTGTGTGCCTTTCAGGAACCGGGGGCTTGTCAGGAGAACAAAACTGTCAATTCTTAACATCGCATTAACAACGCACAGTGGGGTGATAAAGAGTAAGGCTTTCAGGGAGATTTCTTATGGCACTTACTGGACTGATTTTACAAAGTTTTTACTTCTTCACGAATCCTAGCAACCGTGGGCTCCAACAGTCGCATGCACATGGTGGCCTGTGCTGCACTAAATTTAGACAGCGTGCAGCCGACCTTCTAAATTTAGTGCCGGTTCTAAAACAGGCTTTAGTGCTCAACGTACTTACGTAACATATATAACCGGTCCTGCCTTTGGTTTGGTCTCAAATGTTAGCCATCTGATGCTGCTTAGGTTTATTATTTGACAAATAACGATTAAAACCGTTCAGCAGCTAACTGAATACGAAAGAGCGATATTTGTCCTGACCCATGAGCTACAAGACCCAGCGTTACGGCACCTGACTGGTTAAGCAGCTTATTTACAGAAGCAATTAGTAAACTGGTCCTGTTCCACAGTAAACAAGGATCCACGATGCCTGCGCACTTCACAGGAGCATAAACAATATTGATAAGCTGCATTCCCCATGAATTATAAACAGCAATAAAATGTTTTGGCGGCTCTGCCACGTTGGCTTGAAAAGAATGAGGCCACAGAGACAACTTCTATGCTTTTGGATAAATGTGGGCGCCCAGCCCAAGGGAGGGCGAGAGTCGAGGACCCTGCCGTAGTATTCTTTATTGGAAGACGTTCAACACGAGACACAGCATATTTAAATGAGCTCTAGAGTTTAAATTGCCAGATGCATTTAGTGCAAGGTTAAAGCAGCAGAGCACAGAAATCCCATGCAACAATTCATTGAAATCCCAGGGGAGAGAACTTGGGAGAAGTGACCAAAACCAAGAGTACTTGTTAAAGACAATGCCAGCTGCCAAACCAGTGACAGCTATTTAGCTGGAGAAAGGCAGCTTTCTAAAGGAAAATCTAAGGAGTTGTCTTTTTTTGCCATACTGCTTTTCTACACCATTAATTATAACTTGGCAGTAGGGAGACAGATCTGGTGGCACTGCTGCGCACCGCCATATGGGAAACCTCGGTTCCTGCTCCTCGGGCTGGCTGGGAATACCTAGCGTTTTATACATTTGTATGCAATTCATTAAATCCTGAGCTTTGGCTTCCTTTCAGGTTGCTGGGGTAGTAGGCAGCATATTTCAACAACTGCTTCTCTCAGCAGCCAAAAGATAATAAGGATGCAGCTAAATCCCTATCCTGTCACTCCCGGCCATAGCCTTCTTGAGTGCAGAGAATTCTGCAGATAAAATGAGACAGGGCAGAAGCAAGATAGGCTATGAATGCGTAAGAATTTAAAAAACTCTTTTACAGGAATGACCCGGCGGGGCAGTGGCAAACGCTGCACGTTGCCATGCGGTAGACACAGGTTCTCTTCCCGAGCCTGGCTTCTGCTTCATATGCTGGCTGGGGATACTGCAGATGCAGTGTTCACTGCCCCTGGGGGTGGGGTGGGTTAGGGAAGTCTCAGTCATTTCACAATAACAATACCTGGTGACCAGACTCTAGGTACACGTGCAAGAGGAAGGCACAATATGGATTAGATTGGGGGGCTAGTGTTGTAAATTGGGAGAAAGCCCCGGTTAGATGCAAACATAGGCTTATGGCACTATAACCAGTGGCGTACCGAGGGTGTCCGGGGGCCAATGCATTTGTGCCTCTCCAGCACCCTCCCATCCTTCTTGTTTCAATGCTTAAGGTCACAGAAAATCAGTGGTGTCTCTAAACAGAAGAATTGGGGGGGAGGGGGTCGAAATGACATTTTCTCATATCACACCCACTTCAACAGCATGGCCCTTTGCTTTAAAATTGGCTATAAAAAAAAAAAGTCTTAATAAGAAAGACTTCTGCGTAATTTAAAAAAGCTGGCCAGTTTCACACTTCTAGTAAAACTACTATTAAAATTATTTGATAGCCTCATTCAACTAATTCTATATGGCTATGGGAGTGAAGTCTGGAATATATAGGAAGGGACAGAATGTCAATACAAATCCTGCACCTCCAGTTCTGTAACTCTGCGCATCCACAGAAATTCCCCCAACAATGGAGCTTGGATGTTTCCCTTACAGCTCATCATACAAAAAACTATTTTCAAATTCTGTTGTCACTTCATAGTAAACACCTTCCACTGGCAGACAGATTATGGACTAACACAAAACCCTGCAAAAAAGACACTCAAAATCTATACAGCAAACCTATCATAACGCAAAAGTAGTAACACCAAGGACTCAAACAACAAGAATCCTACCTGTGAAAAAGCAGCACTGTAAATATTACACTGAGTCCCAGAAAACCAATACACCATAGAAACATAGAAATGACGGCAGAAGAAGACCAAACAGCCCATCCAGTCTGCCCAGCAAGCTTTCACACTTTTTTTTTCTCATACTTATATGTTACTCTTGGCCCTTATTAGTAACTTTTTGGTTCTAGTTACCTTCCAACCCAGCCATTAATGAGGAGAGCAGTGCTGGAGCTGCATCTAAGTGAAGTATCTAGCTTAATTGGTTAGGAGAAGTAACTGCTGAAATAAGCAAGCTACTCCCACGCTTATTTGTTTACCCAGCCTGTGCCATTCAGTCCTTGTTGGTTGTTGTCTGAATATAATTCCTCTTTTCTTTATTCCCCCCCTGCTGTTGAAGCAGTGAGTTGCGCTGGATATGTATTCCAAGTGAAGTATCAGGCTTAATTGATTCAGGGTAGTAACCACCATAACAAGCAAGCTACACCCATAATTATTTGTTTACCCAGACTATGTAATTCAGTCCTTGTTGGTTGTTGCCTGAATATGAATCCTCTTTTCCTCTTTCCCCCCTGCCGTCGAAGCAGAGAGCTATGCTGGATATGCATTGAAAGTGAAGTATCAGTCTTTCCCCCCCGCCGTTGAAGGAGAGAGCTATGCTGGATATGCGTGAAGTATCAGTCTTTCTCCCCTGCCGTTGAAGCAGAGAGCTATGCTGGATATGCATTGAAAGTGAAGTATCAGACTTATTTGGTTTGGAGTAGTAACCGCTGCAACAAGCAAGCTACTCCCTGGTTTTTTTGTGAATGCAAATCCTTTTTACCACATTTTCTCTTGCCGTTGAAGCATAGAGCAATGCTGGAGTTGCATTGACATTGAGAATGTTTATTGAATAAGGGTATTAATCTCCAGGTAGTAGCTGTCATTCCATCAAACTACCCCCATGACTCTTCTCTTCATTCACATCCTTTAGACTTTATGGATCCACAGTATTTATCCCACGCCCCTTTGAAGTCCTTCACAGTTTTGGTTTTTACTACTTCCTCTGGAAGGGCATTCCAGGCATCCACCACCCTCTCCATGAAGAAATACTTCCTTACATTGGTTCTGAGTCTTCCTCCCTGGAGTTTCAAATCGTGACCCCTGCTTCTGCTGATTTTTTTCCAATGGAAAAGGTTTGTCATTGTCTTTAGATCATTAAAACCTTTCAAGTATCTGAAAGTCTGTAACATATCACCTCTGCTCCTCCTTTCTTCAATCTCTCCTCATAAGTCATTTGATGAAGACCTTCCACCATTTTGGTCGCCCTTCTCTGGACCGCCTCCATCCTGTCTCTATCCCTTCGGAGATATGGTCTCCAGAACTGAGCACAGTACTCCAGGTGAGGCCTTACCAAGGACCTGTACAAGGGGATAATCACTTCCCTTTTCTTACTCAATATTCCTCTCTCTATGCAGCCCAGCATTCTTCTGGCTTTAGCTATTGCCTTGTCACATTGTTTCACCGACTTCAGATCGTTAGACACTATCACCCCAAGGTCTCTCTCCTGCTCCGTGCCTTCCCCCCCATCAAATACAGTTCTTTTGGATTTCCACACCCCATATGCATGATTCTGCACTTCTTGGCATTGAATCCCAGCTGCCATATCTTCGACCACTCTTCCAGCTTCCTTAAATCCTGAGGAAACAAAACAAACCCAATTGCTATAGATCCCTACACAGACACTACACACTAGCAGAATCTCTCACCTTAATAGTCACATGCACAAAGCTGAGACAGACCCTCACCAAATACAGAATAAAGGATCACAAATTAGAACCAGCAATATGCAGAAAAAAACTGAAATGGAAACCCCAAGAAGCCAGACCCTGTCTACAGTGTAACAATGACAGAACTACCATTCCTCATAAAACACTAAAATCAAGAAACAATTATAATAGTAAAACCATACTAATAAAAAAATGTTTTAAAACTACCGACAATTAGAATAACTTCTATTAATTAAAATCATATACATTTTTAAACATTTTCACAAGCACCAATACAATATTTCAAAACAGCACACATATCAAATAACTCCTAATAATTAATAAGAATAAAAAGAACCCCTGCTGTCCATACCTGGGAACTCTGTCACCCTGAGATTGTAGAGGTTTAGGGTGTTAGAGGGGACACACAAATTTTAACCTCTCTCTTACACAAACTCACATGTCCATTCTTTCTCACACATACACTGTCACAAACACACCCATACACGCTCTTATACACACCCACAACCTCTCTCTCTCTCTCACACATACACAGACCCCCAGGCAGGCTCCCTTTCATTCTCACATCACTTCCCCCCACCCCCCAGGCATACATACATTAATTCACACACACACACACACACACACACAGAAACTCACACACACAGAAACACACACACAAAGACCCCCAGGAAGGCACCAATTCATTCTTACACACAGACCCCAGGCTGGCACTCATTCATTCACCCCCCCCCCCCCAAGCAGAGAGCTATGCTGGATATGCATTGAAAGTGAAGTATCAGACTCATTTGGTTTGGAGTAGTAACCGCTGCAACAAGCAAGCTACTCCCTGGTGTTTTTGTGAATGCAAATCCTTTTTACCACATTTCCTCTTGCCGTTGAAGCATAGAAGGCAGAAGAAGGTTGAAGGCATAGAAGGTTGAAGGGCCCTCTCTTTTTTGCCAGCATCCATGGAACCTCTCTCATTCCTCTGCTGCCGCATGGCTATTGGGGAGGCGTCGATTGCTGCTACTGGCACTGAAGCCCATTCTACTGACTCCTCTGTGCAGGCCCGTAGGCTTCCAGTTCCTCCATGCTGATCTCATTCACCGCGAGATCAGCACAGAGAAAGTGCTACTCTTGCACATCCAAAAGATAACATATGCCAATCACTAAAAATTCAAAAACATTTTTTTTCCATTTGCTGTCTGATCTTAGTTTTCTAATTAGTTGGTCACAGGCTTTTTTTTTTTCCATGTTCCCTTTTTTGGTCTTTTGCCAATTCCTTTTACAGGGACTTTTTTTTCTGTTTCTTCTCTCTCCACCTGTCTTCTTCCGTGAAACACACACATTCAGGCTCTCATTCTCACATGTTCTCTCTCACTCATACGTACACACTGGCTCTCTCTTTCACATGCGGTCTCACTCTCATGCACACACATCACACAGGTTCTCTCACATGCTGTCTCACGCAAACACACAGGCTCTAACTCTCACATGCTGTCTCTTTGAACACAGTCTCTCAACTCACTCTCATACACACACACATACAGAATCGCTTAACTCATCATCTCTTACACACACAGTCTCCAACTCACTCTCATACACACACACACATACAGAATCGCTTAACTCACTCTCTTACATACACACACAATCTCTCAACTCACTCTCATACACACACACATACAGAATCGCTTAACTCACTCTCTTACACACACACAATCTCTCAACTCACTCTCATACACACACACAATCTCTCAACTCACTCTCATACACACACACATGCACACACACACTCTACAGGGCCTCAGCCTCCCCCTCACCTCTGAGCCTCCTCTTCTCGGGCCACCATGAGTTAGGATCTGCAGCGGCCCTGCCGCAAACGCTGCTCCTCTTCTGCACGCCGGCCAATGCTGCTCCTCCTTCCTGCCTGTGCGGCTCCAGCAGAAAGGAGAAGGAGCGCCTAGATTTGGAGGTGATTTGTTTTCTTCGTGCCGTGGTGGGATGAGCTCCACTATGGCCCCGCCGATCTTCCTGCTGTGCATGCGCACAGCTTAGGACAGTGGCCGGCACTCAGTATCGGAACAGCACGCTTCCCTGCTGAGCCGCCGGTGAGATGAGGTCCACCGGGCTGCATGGGCCTCCCTGTGTCGGCCACCAGTAACCCCCTATGGTCCTGCACCCCGGAGGCATTGGCCCCCCTGCCCCCTCTCGGTACAGCACTGACTATAACCCCAGTACCAGCTGATTCTGACTGAGCTGGAATCCTATAGATCAAAGAAGAAATTAATTCACGGTGCATTAAGGGCACCAAAGGGAGCTGCTACTTTGGTTGGGGTACAACTTTAACACTTTCTGCATATTCTTAATTACTTGCATAGGCTGTTAATTAAAACCATTTTAATTGCTATTACCCATTACAATCAATTAGTTGTAAGAAATAGGGTAATTTTCACTCTTTTTTTTTTTTTTTTGTTAGTGGCTGTAATGAAGGTGAACTAGCAATTCTTCATGCAAAATAGCCCAAACAAGCAATCTCTGCTAACAAGAAATCAGAGCAGCTGGAAAATCCCAGGTTAGGACACCAAGGGAAAGCCAGATTCAACTTACCAGACCTGTCATTGCTGTGTGAAATATCTAGAAATGAGATTGACAACGCGTCAGTCTGATGAATAAGTCTTACCTGGGTAAGGGTATAAAACATCCTAGAAGACTTCAGTATTGAAACCTTATCTACTTAGACATTTGTAAGCCATGCATTACAAGCTGAGTTTTAGCTTCATCACAAATGGGCCGATACAGTCAAGTGCGCTCTGATGGACCGCACTGTTAGCCCAGGGTTGGACGCGCGTTTTCGACGTGCTAGCTTTACCCCTTATATAGTAAGGGGTAATAGCGCATCGAAATCGCACGGCCAAGCCCCCCCGAAACTAATAGCGCCCGCAACATGCAAATGCACATTGATGGACCTATTAGATATTCCCGCACGATACAGAAAGCAAAATGTGCAGCGAAGCCACACATTTTACTTTCAAAAATTAACGCCTGCCCAAAGGCAGGTGCTAATTTTGGCCGGCACCGGGAAAGTGTACAAAAAAGCATAAAAAACTGCTTTTCTGTACACCCTCCGAATTAATATTATAGCGATATTAAGTCGGAGGCCCCAAAACTAAAAGAAAATTTTTAATTAAAAACATTTTTTAAATGTGCCCGTGGGTCGGAAGACGGATGCTCAATTATGCCGGCGTCCGTTTTCTGAACCTGTGGCTGTCAGCGGGCTCGAGAACCGACGCCAGAAAAATTGAGCGTTGGCTATCAAACCTGCTGACAGCTGCCGCTTCTGTCAAAAAGGAAGCGCTAAGGACTAGGGATGTGAATCGTTTTTTGACGATTTAAAATATTGTCCGATATATTTTAAATCGTCAAAAATCGTTAGGGCAACGATACATTACCAATTCCCCCGATTTAGCGTCAAAAAATCGTAAATTGGGGGAAGGGGGAGGGCAGGAAAACCGGCACACTAAAACCCCCTAAAACCCACCCCCGACCCTTTAAATTAAATCCCCCACCCTCCCGAACCCCCCCAAATGCCTTAAATTACCCTGGGGTCCAGCGGCGGTCCATAGCTAAATCGGGGGCAGGGGGAGGGCCGGAAAACCGGCACACTAAATCCCCCTAAAACCCACCCCCGACCCTTTAAATTAAATCCCCCCCCAAATGCCTTAAAGTACCCTGGGGTCCAGCGGCGGTCCGAAATGGGCCGAAAACCGGCACACTAAATCCCCCTAAAACGGTCGTTCAGCGGAGGTCCGGAACCCTCGCTGAACGACCTCCTGCAGTCGATCTCCTGCCGGCGCCATTATCTGTACGGAAAACGATTCGCGGCAGGAGATCGCTCCCGGATGCCCGCTGGACCCCCAGAGACTTTTGGCCAGCTTGGGGGGGCCTCCTGACCCCCACAAGACTTGCCAAAAGTCCAGCGGGGGTCCGGAAGCGACCTCCTGCGGTCGAATCGTGTTGGTCTATGGCCGCCGCCATTTTGCGGCGGCCATTTTGCAAAATGGCGCCGGCTGAAGACAACACGCTTCAACAGCAGGAGCCCGTTTCGGACCGCCGCTGGACCCCAGGGTACTTTAAGGCATTTGGGGGGGTTCGGGAGGGGGGGGATTTAATTTAAAGGGTCGGGGGTGGGTTTTAGGGGGATTTAGTGTGCCAGTTTTCCCTGCCCTCCCCCTTCCCCCGATTTAGCTATGGACCGCCGCTGGATCCCAGGGTAATTTAAGGCATTTGGGGGTGGGGGATTTAATTTAAAGGGTCGGGGGTGGGTTTTAGGGGGTTTTAGTGTGCCGGTTCATGATTTTAACGATTTTTACGATATTCTAAACACCCAAACGGCAAAGATACGATTCCCTCCCCCTCCCAGCCGAAATCGATCGTTAAGATGATCGAGGACACGATTCACATCTCTACTAAGGACCAGATCCCCGGACTAACACTATCGATGGCAAAATATTTTTAAATATTTTCTTAAAGAAACTTTGCAAATAATTTCAAAAAAGGTTACCTTATTTAAAAGTAGAAACTATCGATAATTTGCTTCACTAATGTATACTTGTTATCATCTCAAAACTGAAGTGGCATAACAGTTTTCACGGCAAAGACCAGGTACACAAAGTATCACTGAAGGCAGCGTGTTCTTTTAAATCTTTTATTAAAATAATGAATATGACAACAAGTATACTGGTCTCTGCCGGCAAACCTGTTATGGTACTTTGGTACTTGGTGTTAATATACACCAGGGTAGTATATTTTAGTGTCTCTGCGGTATAAGGAAGGTAATTTTTATCAACACATTCAAAATACTATACGTCGGCGTTTTTGGTAGGACCCTACGCTATTGTACTAATATTAGCATTAGTTCTATTAAACACGCTGTTGAAATAACATAGACTGGCAGACACGTACCGTAATTATTGAATTATGTTTATTATTCAAAGTGTTTTTCGTGCCTGCCAGCAGTATTTGCTTAGAGTGAGTTTTTAATATGTAGCACAGCATTTCTTTTTTTTTTTGACGGCATAATTAACGTTTTTTATGTAGTTTCTAAATGCTAGTCCTATATATGAGTCTGTGCCTGTTTTTTTAAGATACATTGGAGGACAGTTCTTATGACATACTAGTATACAGATATTTAAAGAAAGTTTTAGGATAGTTTTTGATACAGTAATATACAGATTTTTAATATTCCACTAGTATTTTTTAAGATGTGGATAATCACACAATTAAGAGAGTGATATTTTGAGATTATATTCTGTCCATTTAGGCTTTATTTGCTGCACATATAAATTAAGATTTTTTGGGGGACCTTACATATATTTTTTTTGGGTCCTTATATTTTTTAATAAAAGTTTTTTTATTAAAAAGTTCGCAGTGTGATAATTAGGAAAATTGTGCATTAGTTACTTTTGTTATTATCAATATTCATATTCAGAATTATCATTTATGTATTTTCTGATTATTAGATAATTGAAGGTTTTTCCGTAAGCGAATTGTTGATATTAGAAAAAGAGAACCTCTCCATACAGGTACAAATATTGTTGTTTTTTATTCATCAAGACACATCTTTATTTTAATTGATTTTTATCAAGTGTAATTTGAGATTTGTGTTTTAGTCTTTGGTACCTTTTAATGTTATTTTAAATTTATTTTATGTTGTAATGCATTTATATTTGTTTATTTATGTGGTATATTTATTGTTGTAGCCCCTGAGGCAGCCCCAAGCGGGGTGAAACTCGGCCAGAGTCGGGCACCTGTATGAATATATCCTGCTGTGGAGGAGACCTGGTTTCAATTCCCCAGGCCCAGCTTCACAGCGTTCACAACCCCAGGGGGTGGAAGTCTCAGCCAATGCTCAACGGCAACAGCCAATGGCTAAACTTAGGGTCCACACTAGCCTGGTTCTAGCGTGTGCCCTAGGTTTCCGGTCTCTGGCCAAAACCTGCCACTGTGATGACTGGGCAGAGTCAGGAGGAAGATAAAAAAAAAAATCTAGGAAAAATCTCAAGGTATTTGCGAATGAAGGTTCATGACGCCCAAATCCAATAGAGGAAGCCTAAGGAGTGAATTTTCAAAGTATTTCCGTATGTAAAAATAGCATCTGTGTACAAAAGTAGCATGTATGAGCGTATGTACTATTTTTTAAATACTGAGCATATTTTCAGTTTTGTGCTTACATTTTACCAGGGAATTAAAAGGGCAGTCTAGGACTATTCTGGAGGGTTCAGAAGTACATACAGTAGTTGCTGTTTTGGAAGAGATATAAGCATTTAGATTACTGAACGTTTACACCTGTTAATTGACTCACCCAAGTGAAATTAAAATAATCTCTTGTCTGCAGGTTTTGGGTGGGATTGTCTGAGTAAACTGGTGGAGGGTCAGGGTGAAATGCTAGAGGATCTAGGTGACCTGGAAAAGGACTGGGTGAACTAGAGGAGGTATCAGTGCACTGGTGATTCCAAGTACATGGACAAGTAAGTATTTTCAAAATAGTATATGTATATACTTTATAAAATAGAAGCATAGAAACACAGAAACAGAGAAACATGACAGCAGAAAAAGACCATATGGCCCATCTAATCTTCCCATCCGTCCAAATTATCTAGCCCATACAATTTCCATCACTGTCTCAGAGATCCTCTGCATTTAACCCATGCTTTCTTGAATTCAGTTACCATTTGTTAGAATTCAGCCGCCTTCCCAGACTCCTCGGCTTCAGACACTCACTACATGGCAGGGAGCCGCCATTGCATGCTCCTGACACATGTATTACTAGGACCCAGTAAAGAGACGCAAAGGGTGTGAGTGCATATCTGGTGAGAGAGTCAGGTAGTCACTCAGATGATGATGTCACACGCTCAAGACTACTTAGCCTGACCAAATAACTCAAAACAGTTGTTTAGACAAATACCCACTGGTCCCTCTCAGTATAGCAGCAGATTAAGTAATAACTCATGCTAGGATGTTGATTATGCAGATTATAAGGTAACAACCTGGGATTAGTGGATTGTGGACTGCAGGGAATACCCAACTGCTTTCATCTTTCAAGATCACACAGTATTGAGCTGGAATAAAAGCATCCACTTGTACCAGAGTGGAGGAATAATAGTGCAGGACTGGATTGTAGAAACTAGGGATGTGCAGTCCCCAAATTTTGAATTTATTTTTTTTTAATGTCAGGGGTGGGGATTGGGAGTGAGGGGTTCACTTGCCAAACTGAAAAAAACATTACATGGAAAATTCCCCAAAACAAAACAAAAATAAAAACAGGCCTCCTGCGGGCCCTCAAGCACCCTCCCGCCCTTCCACAATTTAATCTGTGGCTTGGGCCTGCCTGGCTGGGCCCCTCTCGTCCCTGTTAAAATCTGCTGGGGGTGGAGAGCTCATACCCTAGCCCCCACTTACCTCCTTCCTGCGGTTCTCGTAAAATCCTTCAGGGCAGGAGCAAAGCTCACTCACTCACTCCTTCCTTGGCTCCCAGAACTTTAATTATTGCACCATCCACCTGGAGGATGGTGCCACAGTGACTTTGGTGCCCGCCTTGGTGCAGCTGGCACCATTTTGGTGTATATGGGGACAGAGGTGGGTACTTTTGGCCCCAGACAGTTTTAAAAGGGGGGGGGGAGGGGGAGCAGGAGGGATACAGGAGACCCTGCGTGGTCCGGCCCATGGGCCGCATTATTTTAGTGCGGGCTTGGGAATTGGAGGAGGCCCAACTTGGCAGGTCTGGGCCCTATATTAAATTGTGGCAGGGCAGGAGGGTTTTGAGGAGCACAGGAGACCCATTTTTAAAACTTTATTGACGACGATTATGAAAATACCTACACATTTTCATAGGAGGCCATTTTTGTTTTGTTCCATTTGGAATGAACTGAAAATGACCTTGTGTATTTTTTTGTATTTGTTTTAAATGAATACACATCTTTAGTAGGAATTAGCCCAGATCACCATTCTGCACATCCTGGATAAGAATTGTCTCTGCCAGAACACATTGGCTATGTGTTAAATAATCTGCTTGTTAAGAAGAAAACAATTTTTAATCCATCAATTCTATGTAAATGGTTGCTGTTATTCAATCACATTGTCTACTTTTGGATTCTATGTAATTATATGGAGGAGTCGATAAGACTGCTTGCAAATTTCTCTTGGCATGCTGTCTCTGGATATTTATGAGACATTGCTGGACTATATGAATGTCATGAACCTGCCTCCTGGCTTCTTTCATGCTAGTGTTTCCAAGACAAGGCAGCTGGAATCACTTCAAGGAGAGACTGCTTAGACATCCACATACTCCTGCCTGATAAACTTAAGGTTGGGCTAACCAAGGGCTTGATTTTCAAAAACATTTACACGCTTAAAAATAAATGCACTTTCCCCATATAAGTGGGTTTTTGAAAGTTGCTACAATAGTAGTAGCATTTACACATGTAAATCATTTTGAAAATTATCCTCTTAATCTTTTATGGCAATGTATCTGTAAATTACAACTTGAGTTTAAGTTGACATACGGAATTTTAAGACTTTTAGACATAGATCTGTTTTCTATGTCAAAAACATTTAAAACAACGTCTAAAGTAGGGCCAGATTTACTAAGGCTTTTCGCACATGACGAGGTCAATATTCAAAGCGCTTTCAGCACTATTTCTCCACATAGGAATAACTTATGCGGTTAAGTACTGGCTACTAAATATGCACCTACATTCAGCGGCTGCTGCTTATCCACATAAGTCACTTATACAGGTAAAAAATTAGTCGTATAAGCTGTGGGCGGATTGGAGTGGAGTGAGATAGCCACTTAACTTATTAGGCCAACTAGTGATAGCAGGTCTAAACTTAGCCGGTTATAGTTTATATGGCTAAGCGTGAATATATACGCATATATTCAGCGACATGGCCATGCTGCTGAATGTACCTTGTAATTTCACCAGGTACAAGCTTAGATTGTAAGCCCTCTGGGGATAGGGAAATACCTACAGTACCTGAATGTAAACCGATGTGATATCTCAGATATCTCAGATCGAATGTCGGTATATAAATAAATAAATATTTATAAATAAATAACTGGCCAAATTACTTAAATGGTCAGCTTTGAATATTGACTTCCATACGTCTATGGAAAAATACTTCATAATGATGCCTGCAATTTGAATGTGTTGTGAGCTAATTTTATGCCATAATAAAACTCTCATGGATCAAGATGAGCTTGAAAAGATCTTGTTATTTGATGAGCTGAGTTGTTAATTCTGAGATTTATTTATTTCAGAAATTCTGTGTGCTATATTCCTCCACAGGATTTAAAACTTACAGGCACCCCCTCCTCAGAAATTATCGGAGGCTGTGGAGAGATCCTGCTCTACCCCTCCAGGAATCATCAGAGGATGTTGTGTGTGTGTGTGTGTGGGTGTGTGTGTGCGTGTGCAAGGAGATTCTCCTCTCCCCTGCCAGAAAACGTTGGAGGGTACAGAGAGAAGCCCCCCTTCACCCCCTTAAAAATTGTTGGAGGGTACAGGATCTTTGCCCAGATCTTTCCCTCTCCTCTCACCTTCAGATGAAAGTCAGACCTGCCACCATTTTCCTCTTCTTCTAGGCCCCTGCAAGAACTTAAGCTAAACTCAGCAAGGAGCCTGTGTACTGAACTGGCATGTACACGCTCATTCAGGCCGATGCAATATAGTGTGCGTAGGCTAGCGCATCGGGTAACACTCTATTGGACACGTGTCTTGAACGCGCTAAAATAACCCCGTTGCAATACAGGGATCAGCGCGTCCAAAACGCATGTCCAATTGAGTACATAGCTAATAGCGTCGTCACATGCAAATTCTATGTAGATGAGGCTATTAGCTATTACCCCGCAATGCCAAAAATTGCCACGTGCTCGGCGTCTGCTCAAAGGCTAACCGAAAAAAACAAAAAATCCTGCTTTCTGTGATTCCTCCAATTAGTATCATTGAGATAATAAGTAGGAGGAAACTCAGAAAGCAGAATCATGCTGCGCTCAAGGGCTCAACAGAAAAAAACAAATCTTGCTTTTTGTAGTTCCTCATTGGGGGAACCACAGAAAGCAGCATCCCCAAAGTCTGGCCCAATTGGAACCCCTGCCGGCAGTAAGTGAAGGAGTGAATAAATCAATATAAATCAATAATAAGTGTCGGGCACTTAATATTAATTTATTCACTACTCCACTTACTGCTGATTGGTCTATTCACTGTCACATGTCAGTGAAAGGACCAATCCCCTTTCAGAAGGCTGTCCTGAAAGGGGATTTGTTCTTTCATTGTCACTTGTCAGTGAAAAGGAAAATCGGGAACAGCCCTGTCGGGAGTAGGAAGGGTGCTCTGGCCAGGCTGCAGTGGGCGCTCAGCCACTTCTCCTGGGCACCTGATGCAGAGCACTAGGGACACACCAATTACCCATTGCGTGTTCCTCTTAGTGCGGCAGCTCATTTGCCTACTGCATCGAGCACCCAAGAGAGGTGGATGTGCGTGTGTTCAAAAAACGTGCGCCCAGTTTGGACACCTGTTTTTTACGTGATGATATTGCATCGACCTGATAGACCTATTCATAGCCCTGTCCCCTGCTTCCATGGAAAGCCATGCAAGGGGCAGTGCACCGCAGATTCTGTGAGCACATGCACTGGTTCACAACCAGTGCTAAGTTTAGCTTAAGTTCTTGCAGGAGCCTGGAAGAAAAGAAAAGTGGTGGCAGGCCCAGATGGTAGTGGCAATGCTCCAGGGCCTATCAAAATGTGGTACTGGAAGCAGTTGACTGCATTACCTATACCTAAATACAGGCCAGGCCTAGTGGTTAGAGCAGCAGACTAAGAACCAGGAAGGCTAGGCTTCAAATCCTCTGTGGCTCCTTGCGACCTTCAGCAAATTTCATCCTCCATTGCAGCGGTAATCACATGAAGGCCACAGGGTTTTCAGCATATTCCTAATGAATGCATGGAACAGATTTGCATACAAATCTATCTCATGCATGTTCATTAGGGACATCCTGAAAATTTGCACCGTTTGTGGCCCTTGGGGACTAGAAGTGCCAAATAGCACTGCTCTGTTGTCTTAAGTTCAAACTTAAGGCCCTTATTTACTAAGCATATTTCCCATAGACACAAAATGGAAAAATATCTTTAGCAACTAAACCCCTTAGATTGTAAGCCCTCTAGGGTGAAGGAAATACATACTGTACCCAAATGTAGCTCACTTTGAGCTATCAATGAAAAGTCATGAGTTAAATGGTAATAAACAAACAGCTGCTGATACACGTAAGGTAGATAAAATCAGAAGAAAGTGTCCCCAGGCCAGTTATGTATCAAATCCACAGAGTGCTTTTCACAAATGTTTTATATTACAAAACAAAAGGGGTTTCTTTTTATTTTGTTTGGGTGGGGGGGGGGGGTCTTAATTTTTATTTTGTGTTTAAAAAAAGGCAGTAGCAACCAGCATAGGGTGCCCATCTCCTACTGTAAATATCATGGTTCTCAAAAGTGGCTGGACCTTCTCACAGGACCTCCCTCCAGCTTACCTGTAATCGTAGGAGTCTTCACAGGGCAGAAGTGACCCCCACCAGATGCTTCTGCCCCGCTGGTGCTCTATTCAAAATGGAGTAGGCTGGCGCCATTTTGTTTTACGGGGGTGCCTTTGTTGTAGGGGGGATAAAGATACATTTCTGTACAACAAAATGGATCGAGTCTCATGGCCTGCTGGCACCATTTTGAATAGAGCACCACACCGGCAGGGCAGAGCATCTGGGCATAGCTCTGACGAGTTCAAGATGAGCTGGAGGGAAAAAGGCCCAGTGGGACTTTTGTTATTTTTCAGAATCATAATTTTTACAAAGCGGGAGGGAAGGCCCCGGGAGCTGGCTGCTACTGCTTCTTCTTCTTCTTCTTTTTTTTTTTAATGAAATGAAAAGAATATGATGATATTTCATTTGTGTTTCTGTCAATTTAATTTTCAAAAACCAAATAAAATAAAAGCACATCCCTTAAAAAAAAAACCAGAACAATTATCGTGCTGCCACCCACAAATGCTGTACTGCATCAGTGTGCTTTTTGAGAAAGAAACCCAAACCACATTCACTGCGAAAAGAATGCCAAGCTGAGGGACGCGCTGATGTCTGAAATAATGTAGGGTCCACTCTGATAACAGAGCAGAGGGCAATGTATCAAAAACAGCTATTAGCACTGTGCCACAAGTAAAATATCTGCATGATTCATACCTCACCCAGGGGAGGACGTAACAAACCGAAGACACAGTCGTTCTTGCAACCAAGACTTCGGTGGCATTTTTAGACTTTGTTGGTGGGGATTCTTTCTACTAGCCTTTATGAAAAGAAATATAAGCAATACTCTCTTACAACAAAGTCACAGGCTGGTAGTGAGTGTTCCTGCCTTTATTTTTAAACCTGATATATTAAACCTCACTATGCCAGGGAGCAATTCAGGGTCTGGCAAGTGAAGATCGAATTTAATCCAGGAATAAAAGCGCAGGGGATAGAAAAGTTTCAGCGATGCCAGTGAGTGCTCTCTTACCCTGCTATGACAGGACTAAATTAGCAGTGCCCAGATACACAAGGGTCCTACTATCTCTGTATTACAGCATGCGGACCATTAGCTTAAAATGGAGGCTGATGGGTAATTTGTGATTTGGATTGGCCAATCTCGGAGACAGAATGCTGGGCTGGAAGAGCATTTGGCCTGACTCCACATGGCACATCTTATGAATAATATGACCTGTTTGTACTTCAGAGAAACAGCCTGGCTTTAGTTAAAACAACACCACTTTCAGGTCGGATATTAGCCTGGCTCAGCTTAGGAATATGAAATTTACTATGTAAGGCTGAATGATGGATTGGGTAGAAATCTGTTAGGATAAGGGCACGACTCTGAGAGAGGAGCGAACTCAGTCAAGGCTTCTACCTTCGTGGCATTATTCATGCTGATGCCTACAGTAGAATAGGTGAAGGAGGCACAAAGCTGGGCAGCATAACTCCAGTCCTGCAGAGCCACAAATGGGTGCAGGGCTGCCTAGGCCTTACTAGTCTTTCAAAGGGAGAATTTTCCAGCAATGGGAGGTTCAGGAAGTGGTCCAGATGAAGTGAGTGGCAGGAGAGTCTATCCCGCAAAGGCTGGGTCAGTGAGCTACAGGGTATAAAATGTGACTCCATGTGGGAGGAGTTCTCAGTCTGGCATGGAGTGAGAAAGGTCTCACAAGGAGCTTATGGATAGGCAGTCAAGGGACTGTGCTCTGCCTCGGGCTTTCAGGTGTCACTGGACAGGGGAGTTCTCTCTCTTTAGTAAGAGTGAAAGGCTATCCAGGTAGATTCGGACACCTTTACTACACGGAAAGGATTGGACTGGGGTAGTTTGCGAGCAGTGAGTGAATAAAGGAGATGGAGTTTTCTGATTTTTCATCTAGGCCTTGAGGAAGACAGGCACCCTAGAGGAAGTTTGAAGGGAAGATCCTTTCTCTCTAAGATGACTCTCAAGCAGTATGAGAAGATTGTGAGTAATAACTTTTTGGATGGTGCCTACTATGATTTTTCCTGAACGGTTCTGTTGAAGTTTTCAGTTTTTGCTAAAATGTATTGGACTTATGGAGGTCAGTATTCAAAATGACTATTTATAAATCCAATGCGGGAGTGAAGTGCTAAAAATTACAACCTATTTGAACCCTTCAGATATATATTTCTTAAAGAATGCTGACTTGAAAACTACTTTGAAAATAATGCTTTACATTAAGGGCCTTCATAATTTATAGGCTAAGTTAATTGAAGACATGACTAGAGCAAAAAAACAGCTCTTAGAAATGCTCTAGTTATAAAATCATACGTCCTTGTCTCTTATCCCTTTTTGCTTTCCAAAGTTACCTAAGATAAGTTGGAACTGTTCCATTTTGCATTAAAAAAATAAAATGCAAAAAAGGGATAAGAGACAAACAAGGACGTATGCTTATAACTGGAGCTTTTCTAAGAGCTGTTTTGTTGCTTTAGCCATGTCTGCAATTAAGTTAGCCCATAAATTATGAAGGTCCTTAAATTTAAAGCATTTTTTCAAAGTAGTGTTACATTCAGCGTTCTCTTAGAAATATATATCTGAGGAGTTCAAATAGGTCAATATTCAAAGCCATTTAGACAGATAACTCATAAGTTATCAATTTGAATGGCATGGTTTTGAAAACTGAGCCATTTATTCAGCTAGGGGGCAATATTCAGCTGCTGAGCGGCTCAGCTAGTTAGCCAGAGAAACTTATCCAGCTATTTAGCAGGGTATATTCAGTGGTGCAGTCGCACCACTGAATATATTCAGCTATCTTAAAGTTAGCCAGATAATACTGAGCTGGATTCAAGTAGTGGTTGGGGGCTGGACATAGGTACTGGCTGGGGGCTGGACACAGGTACTCAAAGAAAGGTCAAGGGCAAGGCCTGGGAAAGAGACAAGGGTCTGAACTGGACTGGATAGGGCAAGGACCGGCTGGACAAGGTCAGGACTGAATAAGGATAGGACTAGATAGGCAAGAGGAAACAAGAAAGCTCAACAGGTCACGGAACTGGGCAAGGTAATCCTAGTAAGCCTGGAGGCCACAAGGCAGTATAGATAGGCCCAGATGTACTGAGCAAAGCAGGAGAGCCTAGACCACAGAACAAGGCAAGGAAGCCTGACAACTATAGAGCAAGACAGGAGGCAAGACAAGGCAAAAGAGGAGGCCTGGGTAGGCCACAAGGCAAGGTATATCAAGACAAGGCTGGCCAGGTCAAAGAGCTGAGGTGACTCTATGAAGAGGCAAGGAGGGTCTAGACAAGCTGGGTTAAGTAGTGCTAGGACTGAGGCATCATGTGATCAGTAAGGAGGTAACTTATGTAGCTGGGAGCAGTGCTTGCTGAGGACCCCTGGTGGAGGGAAGGCTGCTCAGCAGGTGGAACCATAACATCCACTCTGTTGCAGATCTGCAAATAGACACACTTTACCTTCTATCCTTCTGCAATGATGCTCACAAAGATATTGAACAGAACCAGTGCCAAAACCGATCCCTGTGGCACTCCACTTAACCCCAGTCTCTCTTCAGAATAGGCTCTATTTACCATTACATGCTGTCTTCTGTTAGTCAACAAGTTTGTAATCCACTCCACCATAATAGTGCCCATTCCCAAATGTCTCATTTTATTCACAGAAGTATGATGGAAAATAAAGAATGGAAGTCCCATGCAGTACCCTACCTACTACAAAAGCAAAAACTTCACTGTTTTTTTTTCTTTACCCCTTCTAGCCTACTGCCAAGCACTCTCTGTACTTGCTTCATTCTATCTTTTCACCTCTGCACATTTCAAGGAAAGTCACATAGAAGAAGATGCTGCTGCTGCTTGGATTTCTTTTCAAACACTTTTAATATCATCAACCTACCATGCACAATGATTTCTTCAGGATCTTGAAATCTGACTCGCTTTTCAGCTTGTTTATCCTGGTTCCCAACACTGCTCCCAGGTGGCTTTTTCCTTAGTATTGAAGGAGGATGTGCCTAAAATACGTCAGTATATGAGTTTACATTCCTAAGTAACAGATAATTCACCAGTCATTTAAAACAAAATTAATGATTAGGCTTTCCCTTTTCCATTCAATTTTTAAATACGATTTCTGAGGAGGTATTAATCTTTAAATGTATGCAACCTTTCCTTCACTGGTACATAAAATGATGAGAGGGTTCCATTATGTAATGAGGGTCCCATTCCCGAATTTATATAGTGGGTAAAATTTAATGGGCCATGCAGATGGAGAAGTGGATCCTCATGGAGACAGCAAGAGTAGCTTCACCTATCTGACTGGAAAGGGAGAAATCCCAGTATTCTCCTCTCCATGAACTCTGGCTCAGTACCTACCCCTTAGTGCTGGCACTGGAAACACGAACACATCAATGAGAGTCACCCAGGCTTCAAACAAATTCAGACTCTTAACTTTATTTCTGGTTCCTAAAGCCAGTCACTATTTACAAGATTAGGATGTGGAAGGCAGATAATCACTGAATACTCAGAATTCATGGGATGCTACAGTCAGGCCAATATCCTTCCACAGTTACAACACGTACTCCCAGGATGAGAGTAACCATCCAATCCCTTTCATGGGAAATAAAACCGACCACCCATACTCAGTATATCACTTTACAGGAATATAGGGGTAGATTTTTAAAGAAGCATGTGGGCCTACATGTGCGTGTGCTACCTGGCGCGCACACATGGATGCCGATTTTATAACATGCGCATGTTATAAAATCAGGGGGTGACAGATGCAAGGGGTGCACTATTGTGCACCCTGCATGTGCCGACGCCCACAGCCTCCACCCGTTCCCCCTAATCTAACCTTCCCACCCCTTCCCCTAACCTATCCCCCCATAGCCCTATCCTAACCCCCCCGACTTTTGTTTTACCTTCTGCACCTGCCTGCGCCGGCAGCCTGCCAGCACGCAATCCCCCATCACAGCGGCAAATGGATTTACGCGCGTAGAGCTTTTAAAATCCGGCCCATAATGTTTACATTCCCCACCATACAATATCCTATTTTTCCCATTGGGCATCTATTTCCACACATCCTATCCCTTATCCCTTCCAATCACGGGACAGGTACTTTAGTCTATGTAATTCATATCAAAATTTAAATCCTCAGAGGACATGAAATTCAACCCGGGATCTACTCATAACTTCTTGGTCACCAGTCTCTCCACTCAGATTCTGCACATCTCCCTTCTGACAGCATATAGGTTTCCCTGGCATCCTCCATGTAATGGACACTCTT
The DNA here is from genome assembly GCF_901001135.1 of Rhinatrema bivittatum. Classification (NCBI taxonomy): domain Eukaryota; kingdom Metazoa; phylum Chordata; class Amphibia; order Gymnophiona; family Rhinatrematidae; genus Rhinatrema; species Rhinatrema bivittatum. Next base: position 45,518,331 of record NC_042618.1, on the reverse strand, counting down.
TCGAGCACTCTTCATCTTGGAATACTCCATATTCTTTTCTCCTCACCATTTTTCTCTAAGGGAGGAATGCCCTCTTTTCCACCCCTGGTTTTTGGTCAATTTTCTCAAACGAAGGAAAGGCAAGGGAGCTGGAGTCCCGAGTCCACCAACCCGCAGGCTGGCTACTCTAGGCCATTACATCTTGGAGGTCCCCTCCTCTACTAGTTCCATCCTAGAAAGGGCAGAAACCCTCCAGATCCTCCCACATTTATACCTCCCACTAAACCTGTCTCCACCAATCCCCAAACCCCACATTCTTAAGGGAATATACACCTCACTCAGACCCCACAGTATTAACACATCATCTTTCATCACATTGCTAAAGTCTTCCAAAGGCCACCCAGTGGTCATTTAGTGGTAAACATATTCAAACAATTAAGACTGTGTGTAGAGTACATGAAAACCCTGGGGTTTCCTCCAACCAAATATCTTGTAATACTAGAACGGAAAAGTGAGCACATTTATATTTTAAAGGTTCTTCTACCCTGTGACCCCTGGACAGAGTTTCTGCCTCAGTAGACCCCTGAAGCAAAGGTGTTTTTGACAAATAATTACCTTTTTCCAGGATCCACTGAGGCAGGAACTCTGTCCAGTTTCAGTCCAAATTTTTGTATAGAATTTTTTTTTTGTTTGTTTTCCCACACAGGGCACATAGAAGACAGGTCAATGATTATGAAATACCAAGCAAAGAAACTATTTGTTTTGGCCAGGGGCTATCTCATGAGTGAAGACTACTTTTATTTGAAATTATGTAAATCAGGTATAAAAGATGGGACTTGAGGGGGTGCAGGAAAAACATGGTTTTATGTTCTGATCTTTTCTTTCCAGTGTATAATAAAAGGTGCTTTTTATTCTATAGATTGTAAAAATATGGGAGATAAAATATAGAACAATCACAAAAGGTGCACAGTTTATGAAGTAAAAAAACAGGGAGTAACAGAGCAAGGAAATGGGCAAGTTTGATATTTGTGGAATCCAAATGGAAGTTTTGTTCATTTTAATGTTTTTTTTTTTTTACTTTTTAATAGTGCCCTAGGGTTTACCACAGAAGTTACAATGAGCGAATACCTTGACATTACTGCAGTCCACCCAAACTATAGGCTTTATAAAGAAATCAGCCTGCATTCCTCTCAGCAACGAGCACCAAAATAGAGGAAAGAAAACTGAGTGATGAACACAAAGACATACTTTGCTAATTAAAAAACACAACAACCTAGAACCAGATTAATCATAGACACAACATGGGCAGAGCCCTCCATAACCCCAGCCCCAGAATTGACATGAAAATGAAGAATGGAAAATCTTTATATAGGGACAGAATTGCTTCAGATATTTGAAAAGCATTTGCTGAAATGAAACAGGTCAATGATACTAGCGTTAGATATAATCTTAGTATGCTGTGTGTAGCTGCCGTACATTATTAACCCATTACGTCCCGTGTCCTATTTAGAGGATAGATTCTTAAAAAATTTGGGACATAACGGGTTAAAGAACTGCTTGGAATGCATTGGACATTGTTAATGATAGATGTAGAAATTTGTATGTACACCACATTGATGTTTTATTATGATTTTGTAATTAATCAAGAATTAAACTAAACTACAAATAAAAATCAAGGGACCAAGTCATACTATGGGCGTGGCCAATGCACAATAATAGTCTGCACATATTGGGCTAGATTTAAGTTTCTTGGGGCAAAAGATCACAGCAAAAGACCTGCAGTTCAGATTGCTTGCACAATTATGTAATAGTACATCTGTTGCCCAGCATTTTAATTTCCAGCTTCTTTGGGTTTCACTGATGGTTTATCATTGAATTCTATGTGCCTTAAAAATTCAGCATTTGCTCAGTTTTAAAAATAGCGCTAGGGGTCAAGATGGCAGCTTGCTTTCTTTTACTGTAGTGGACTAAATCTGTATCTTGTGTCTTTTTATAAATATTTCATTATGGTGAAAAAGGGGGAACATTAGAGTGTACCCTTCCTTGGATGGTCTCCAGACTGTGACTGAGGTGGGTCCAATAGCTTTCTTTGTTCTAGCTACTGTGGTAGGGCCAGAGGTGGCTCAGTCAGACAGCGATGTCTTGATAGTGCCCCTGCTTTTTGGTTGAGGTTTCATTCAGCCCCAAAGCTTGCACTTCCCCAGTACTGCTTAGTGGAGAATTTGGGTGTTGTTCTGCTCTGGGACAAACTCTGCCATTGGTGCTTTCAGGGATGTTTTGTCCACATTTTATCTGGCTATGTGTTTGTTGCCACAAGAGAAAATCCTGAAGAATTGAAGAAAGGTCTATGAGCACTGAGAGATTAGCTGGAGTTACTTCAGAGCCCTATAAAGAAGCCAGAGGACAAATATTGTGGGATCAAGGAGACTTACAGGTTGGAATTTTTTGCAGAGTCTGGAAGCACTGCGGGTGGGCCTGTGAACCATTTTATGGATTCAGCAGATAGACTATCTGCTGTGAGTCTGTGAGTGGAAGAGTGTACTAGAGAGAGATTATCCCTGTAATTAGACTTAAAATTATTTGGAAGGCAATTTATTGTTGGAGAGGACTATAGTTGAGCAGCTACTCATGCCATAATCTATCTCTAAATCTTTTTCATTCTTGGAAACCAAAATTCAAGTTCAAGCATAGATCCTGAAGACACATACTATTGAGTATTTCAGCCCTTGGTGGGTAGGTTCCTGTGCAAGAGGTTAATAAAAGGATAATAAATGACAATACAGGTCTTCAATGGAAGATTGAAAATCAGGAACATATGCTAAAGCTAACAATTTAAAATTTAGAAACTTTTCCAAAGTTAAGATATTTCACCTCAAAATCTTTGTAAGTGGTACTTAATTGAGGTTTTGAAGGTGCAGAACAAGGCCATGCTTTTTGCCTTTCAAAGAAAGGCTCTTTGGATCACGTGCAGTCTCTGCTTGAAGATTATTTGCAAGTCGGACCAAATCTTACACATGATCTTGAGCAGATGGATGATAAATGTAAGATCTGTGGACCCTTGCTGCTGTGGCAAGATTGGCTCAACCTATGGGGAAGACCCCGTAAGTTCCCACCGACAGGTGGCGGAGCTATGCAGGGAAGATACAGGCTAGGAACTTCACCAATATTAACCCCTTTCCCTTTGGATTGAGCCCTTGTGTTCTGGGGGCAGGCAGCTCTTAGGTGAGAGTCTCTATGGCCATAGTTTTGACAAAAAAAAACCTTGTTTTGAAAAACGGTATATAAATACTTTTAAATAAATACTTTTACATAAATAAATAAATAAATAAATATAGTAGGGATGTGAATCGTTTTCCCGAATTAGGCAATGTCAACGAAATTGCCTAATTCGGAATGGTTTGGGAGAACCGAAAAATGATTGACTTTTTCTGAAATTTCAGAAAAAAATTCTTTTTTGAGTTAGTGTGTGCTAACTCCCATTAGTGTGTGCTAACTCTGCCAGGTTAGCGTGCACTAACCCGAAAATCGGGGCCCCTGAAAAAAAAACAAACCCGAATCGTGGGAAAAATGAAATTCCCACAAGGGGGGGGGGGGCCCGAAAAAGCCCAACACAAAAGTTTTACCCGAAGTACATCTCTAGGCTATAGCATAGGCATCAATCCAGGGCCAGACTAGAGTCAAAGGCAGGTGGCAGGTGAGAATGGTCAATGTCCAGGCATGGGTCAGAGACAGGCAGCAAGTAAGAATGGTCAAGGTCCAGGCAAGGGTCAAATCCAGGAGTCAGTTCGAGGAGAAGTGAGGAGACAAGACCAGCGGGACTGAGGAGGCGAGGCAAGGCTGGGAAGTCAGGAACCAGGAAGAAAGCATCAACACGCACTACAAGCCAGTGTAGGAAACCTGTTGCTGAGGCACAGGAGCACAGTCTGTGGAGCCCTTATATAGTAAAGGCTGAATGATGTCATCAAGGGGCCCTGGGGAGGCTTCCCCGCTGAGGGCCCTTTCAAGGGAGGAGTTGGGCATGTGCGTGCATATGGATAACTGGAGCAGGAGCAGGTTGGCAGAGTGAGGGGCGCTGCTCGGCGCCGCTGGGAAGTCGGTGGCGTCCTCACTACAGGACAGCGTTGGCGGCGTCCTGAGCTGTGCCGTGCGGGTGGCGTTGGGGTGAGTACCGTGGCTCACGGGACCTTCCTGCGAGCTGCGTTCCTAACAATTTAAATTATGAGCAAAACTTGGCTGCTTGTTTCTTTTTGCCTGAAACATATAGAAACTGGGTCTTCAGAATCTCTTTGAAATAAGGAATCTTTATTTTTGGGTCAAAAAGTTTTTGTATTTCCTGATGTGTCTGGATCTAAGGCTAGGAGGAGGAAATTATAACTATGCACCACGATGTAATTTGGTTGGGTGTAATTTATATCTATCTGTCAAGATGTAATTTTCCCCTAGGTATCCTTGTAAATATTTGATCAAGTAGCAGGGAAATTTATGTTTTATGATCCTCCGCAACTTGTTACCTTTTTGAAAAATAAACCACAGTTAAGGCTAAGAGTCCAGTGGAAGGCACCTCCACTCCCATTTAGTGGGAAATAAATGCTTGGGGTTTATAGCTGTCTAAATTTATATCCACCATAAGGTGAGCAGTCCATTTTAGCAAACCTCCCCTTTTATATTATTTTCCTTTCATAACTTTTTTTTAGATTGAACCACCCCCTTTGCATTATTAGTGAGCTTTGTCATTGCAGAATTATTTTTTTAACTTTCTTCTTTTCTTAGTATTTGAGGTTTATAAGAATCGTCCAAAAGAAAAACCGGTGTACAGTACATTAAGCATGTTTGTGCCTGCATACTTTCCGTTCTATTTCCCTTTGAAAACTGGCTGTAAGGTCCATGGGCACAAAAGTGCCTACATGCTTTGCAAAAATGCAAGCTACTGAAAATTGCTTTTTTTTTTCAAATCAGTACTCTCTGGGGAGGCCGTGCCTGCATATTTTATTCATGCTCGCTACATCCTCTTTTCAATCACATCTCTTGCTGATGTAATTTTCAGTTGTGCATTTTTGCTTGGTATTAAAAAAGAAAAAGAAATTGGGATTTATTGATGAATAATTCCAATAACAATGAAAGGGCAACTCTGATTTCTGATTCAATGGGTGTAAAATCAAGGATGGTGTGGAATTAAAACTTAGGGGGGGGGGGGGATTTTCAAAGCTATTTTATTGACTTGTTAAAAATTGTCCAGAGTTTGTGTGAATGAATAACCCAATTCATGTATACTTTTAAGCGCACGAAAGATAGGTGCTCCGGGAAGTGGCTTTGTGGCAGAGTTGGGATTTATATGCATAGTTTTAATTTTAAGAAGCATATCTGTGTAAATTAACATGCACAAGTTGCGACCTGCAAAGAGTAGGGATAACTTTTTGTGGGTCATTTTGTGCACATTATTTCAGATAATTTACAAAGCAGACTTATGCACATACGTTCACTTTGAACATTGGCGTAACGTATGCTTTTTCAAAATGCATTAAGTTACACGGGCTGTTATAAAATTACCTTCCCTCTGGGTAAAGTTTGTTACTGAAAGATAAAAATCAATCATCTGATGCTGTCAGTTCCATACCTTCTTTCCTGCATACATTGGCGGGAGTGAGGGATCTTCCACATGCTATTACATGGTGACAGGAGAGCTTCAAAGGTCCTGCAGCAATGTACAGTTTGATGCCCCTGGGGAAGATCAGAAAATTTAAGATCTCAATGCTCTGAAGTAGAATCCTTTCCATCTGAGGAATAAAGCATGAATGCCATATAGGTACATCTTTTTTTTTGTTTTTTAAATATATGCTATTTCATGCTTATATATGTTATTAAAGAAAAAATTATGGTTCCCATTAGGGATCTGCATTTGTTTGAAATAAATGGGTAATCCAAAACAAAACAGGTCTTTTCAGTTTGTTTTGTTCAAATTGAAATTAATGGACAGGGGCTATGAAAATAATGGAAACTTTCGTTTGCATTTATATTTAGATCCTTTAAAGTCTATGAAGTCTACGGAGCAAGCAAAACTATAGTTTTTTTTTAAATTCTTATTTGTATTTTCACTGAAGACAAACCAGATAGAACAGAACTGGGATGGGAGGGAAGAGGCAAGAAAGGAGAAGAAGCTATCAACTAGCCTATCTCAGCTGGCAGCTGCATGGATTGACAATGACCATCTTTTTTTTAAACTGATACTGAAAGCCCCGGGATGCACGTAAGTCCCGGGGCTTGCAAAAAGGGGTGGTTGGGGGCGTGGCCAAGGGGCGTGGTGTGGTGTTGGGGGGCGTGTTCGAGGTGTGGGGGCGGTCCGTGGGCGTGGCCGAGTGCCCTGACACAGCGGCCTGTGTGGGGCCTGCTGTGGCAGCAGACAGCCGGCAGGCGTAACTTCGTGGATAAAGGTTAGAAGGGGGATTTATGAAGGGCTTGGGGGTGGGTAAGATAAGGGAAGGGAGGGGAAGGTGGGGGGAGGTGGAGGGAATGGGCAGCGCGCGCAGGGCTTGGCGCACGCAATTTGCACAAATGTGCACCCCCTTGCGCGCGCCGACCCCGGATTTTATAAGATACGCGCGTATCTTATAAAATCCGGCGTACTTTTGTTTGTGCCTGGTGTGTGTGTATGTATTTGTATATATGAGAGGGTTTTGTGTGTGTATATGTGTATATATATATATATATATAGCGGTGTTTAAAAAAGGATTGGATAAGTTCTTGGAGGAGAAGTCCATTACCTGCTATTAAGTTCACTTAGGGGTAGATTTTCAGACGAGCGCGAACAGCCTACTTTTGTTTGCGCTCCAGGCGCAAACAAAAGTACGCTGGATTTTAGTAGATACGCGCGTAGTCGCGCGTATCGGCTAAAATCCTGGATCGGCGCGCGCAAGGCTATCGATTTCGTATAGCCTGCGCGCGCCGAGCCGCGCAGCCTACCCCCGTTCCCTCCTAGGCCGGTGCGAAATCGGAGCGGCCTAGGAGGGAACTTTCCTTTGCCCTCCCCTCACCTTCCCCTCCCTTCCCCTACCTAACCCGCCCGCCCGGCCCTGTCTAAACCCCCATCCTACCTTTGTCGGGGGATTTACGCCTCCCGGAGGGAGGCGTAAATCCCCGCGCGCGAGCGGGACTCCTGCGCGCGGGCCGCGACCTGGGGGCGGGTACGGAGGGCGCGGCCACGCCCCCGGGCCGTAGCCACGCCCCATACCCGCCCCCAAAACGCTGCCGACACGCCCCGAAACGCCGCGCCGACCGGGCCCGCCCCCCGACACGCCCCCGACACGCCCCCCCCGAGAACCCCGGGACTTACGCGAGTCCCGGGGCTCTGCGCGCGCCGGGAGGCCTATGTAAAATAGGCTTCCCGGCGCGCAGGGCCCTGCTCGCGTAAATCCGCCCGGTTTTGGGCGGATTTACGCGAGCAGGGCTCTGAAAATCCGCCCCTTAGAGAATAGCCACTGCCATTAGCAATGGTAACATGGAATAGACTTAGTTTTTGGGTACTTGCCAGGTTCTTGTGGCCTGGTTTGGCCTCTGTTGGAAACAGGATGCTGGGCTTGATGGACCCTTGGTCTGACCCAGCATGGCATCTTCTTATGTTCTTATGTTCTTATATGTTTGTCTATGAGGGATAGTGCCTTTGCACGTGTGTGCGAGTACTTATATACATGTGTGTGAGAGAGATTAATGTTTGTGCACCCTCCTCCAATCTACGACAATCTCAGAAGGACTGGAAATCTAAAGTTCCCAGGTATGGAGAATGAGAGATTTTTTTTTATCCTTGTTAGTTTTAATTACTGGATGTGATATATCTGCTGTTTTGAAATATTTTATTAGTGTTTGGTAATTTTTAAACATTTTATACGTGTTTTTAATCATTTGAATTTATCAGCAGATTTGACATTCTTTTTATTGGTATGTTTAATGTTTTATATTTCTTGATTATGTTTGCATTGCTTACAGAGTTTGGCTTCTTGTGATTTCCAGTTCAATTTTGTCTGCATGCTTCAGTTTATTTTATGATCTCTTTATTTGTATTGGTGAGAGTCTATCTGTGTTCTGCTTTTGTGACTGAGGCTTCAGCATGTAGTTTCTGTGTAGGGATTTACATCAACCTGGCTTTAATCTGATTTCCTAATAGGAGGGGTGTATTGGTGTTTAGGGCTTGATATAATATTTGCAGTATGGCTTTTTCAAAGGT